>NW_027040459.1:875-300875 GCF_034236695.1 Oncorhynchus nerka
TTAAAAATCACTTTTGTGAAAAATAAATTTAAAAATCACTTTTTGTGAAAAATGGTTGAACACTATCCTTTCCAGAATGCAAATTCGGCATGTCCGGGTCACTGCTAAGTCCCGAAAAATAAATTTAAAAATCACTTTTGAAAAAAAAAAAAAAAAATCACTCTTTGTGAAAATGGTTAAAATTATTTTTTGGTCCTTTCCCAGAATGTCGCAAATTGGCATGTCCGTCACTGCTTAAGTCCCGAAAAATACATTTAAAACATCACTTTTTTGTGAAAATGGTTAAAAATTATTTTTTGGTCCTTTCCAGAATGTCGTAAATTCGGCATGTTCCTTTGTCACCGTTTAAGTCCCGAAAATTAATTTAAAAATCACTTTTGTGAAAATGGTTAAATTATTTTTGTGTCCTTTCCAGAATGTCGCAAATTCGCATGTCCGGGTCACTGCTTTTAAGTCCCGAAAATACATTTAAAACATCACTTTTAGAAAATGGTTAAAAATTATTTTTTGGGTCCTTTCCAGAATGTCTAAATCTGGCATGTTCCTTGGTCACCGTTTTTAAGTCCAAAAAAAAAGAAAAAAAAATCACTTTTTGTGAAATGGTTAAAAATTATTTTCGGGTCCTGCCAGAATGTCGCAAACCGGTATGTCCGGGGTCACCGTTTTAAGTCCTGAAAATAAATTTTAAAAATTTTTTTTGTGAAAAAAATAAATTTAAAAAATCACTTTTTTTGTGAAAAAAATAAAAACACTTTTTTGTGAAAAAATTATTTTTTGGTCCTTTCCAGAATTTTCGGCATGTCCTGGGGTCAAAAAAATAAAAAATCAACCCGTGAAAAAAAAAAATCACTTTTTTGTGAAAATGGTTAAAAATTATTTTTTGGGTCCTTTCCAGAATGTCGCAAATTGCATGTCCTGGTTCACCGTTTTAAGTCCCTAAAAATACATTTAAAACATCACTTTTTTGTGAAAATGGTTAAAAATTATTTTTTGGGTCCTTTCCAGAATGTCGCAAATGGTCATGTCCTGGTCACCGTTTTTAAGTCCCAAAAATTAAAAAAAAATCACTTTTTTGTGAAAATGGTTAAATTATTTTTGTGTCCTTTCCAGAATGTCGCAAATCTCATGTCCGGGTCACCAGTTTTTTAAGTCCCGAAAATACATTTAAAACATCACTTTTGTGAAAATGGTTAAAAATTATTTTTGGGTCCTTTCCAGAATGTCGCAAATTCGGTATGTTCTTGGTCACCGTTTTTAAGTCCCGAAAGAAAAAAAAATCACTTTTTTGTGAAAATGGTTAAAAATTATTTTCGGTCCTTTCTTAGAATGCTCGCAAATTCGGTATGTCCGTGGTCACCGTTTTAAGTCCCGAAAAATAAATTTAAAAATCACTCTTTTGTGAAAAAATAAATTTAAAAATCACTTTTTTGTGAAAATGGTTAAAAATTATTTTTGGGTCCTTTCCTAGAATGTCGCAAATTGCAGTAGGTCCGGGGTCACTACGTTTTAAGTCCAACAAATTTAAAAATCACTTTTTTGTGAAAAAAATCAAAAATCACTTTTTTGTGAAAATGGTTAAAAATTATTTTTGGGTCCTTTCCAGAATGTCGCAATTCGGCATGTCCGGGGTCACTGTTTTTAAGTCCCGAAAAATACATTTAAAATATCACTTTTTTGTGAAAATGGTTAAAAATTATTTTTTGGGTCCTTTCCAGAATGTCGCAAATCTGCATGTTCCTGGGTCACCGTTTTTAAGTCCCAAAATTACATTTAAAAAATCACTTTTTGTGAAAAATGGTTTAAAATGATTTTTTGGGGTCCTTTCTAGAATAAATGAATTGAACATGTTCGGGTCACTGCTTAAGTCCCAAAAATACATTTAAAATATCATTTTTAGGGGTCGTGTTGTAATTATTTTACCTTTCATAAATGTAAATTCAAGATAGCCTTTGGTCATTTTGCTTTTAAGTCCTAAAAAAAGAAAATTGATTTTTTTTGAAAATATTAAAAATTATTCAACGAACGCTCTAAATTGTGAAGGTCCAAATACCGCTTTAATAAATTTGAAATCACTTTCTTTGTGAAAAATAATGAAAATCACTTTTGTGAAAAATAAAATTAAAATCACTTGTGAAAATGGTTAATATTTTGTCCTTTCAGAATGTCGTAAATTCGCATGTTGGGGTCACTGTTTTAAGTCCTCGAAAAATACATTTGTCATCATTTCTTTGTGAAAAAAATCGACTTTTGTGAAAATGGTTAAAAAATTATTTCTTGGGTCCTTTCAGAATGTCAAGAAATTCGCATGTTCAGTCACTGCTTAAGTCCTGAAAAATACATTTAAAAATCACTTTTTGTGAAATGGTTAAAATTTTTTGTCCTTCTAGACAATACGAAATTTCGTGATGTTCAATAATCGTTAGTTAAATAAATCACTTTTTTTTTGAAAATGGGTTAAAAATTATTTTTTAAATCCTTCTTATATCGTCGCGAAATCTCGCATGTTCCTTTATCACCGCTTTTAAACTCAAAAATTAATTTAAAAAAACACATTAAATAAATAAAAACACTTTTTGTACCATTTTTTAAATTTCAGAATGTCTAAACCGCATGTTCCTATCACGCTTTTAAGTCTCAAAAAAAACAAAAAAACACCTTTCTTTTGTGAAAATGGTTAAATTATTTTTTCCTTCTAGAATGTCGCAATTTTTATAATCAACAATGTTTCAAATCCCCAAAAATTAATTTAAAAATCAGATTTTGTGAAAAAATAAATAAATAAAAACACTTTTTGTGAAAATGGTTAAAATCACTTTCTTTTCCAGAAAATGGTTAAATTCATTTGGTCCTTTCAGGAATTTTTTGCTGAAAATGGCATGCCGTGGGTCTTCTTTGAATGTCCGAAAAATACATTTGTTAATCACTTCGTGAAAAAAATTACTTGTGAAAATGGTTAAAAATTTATTTGTCCTTTCAGAATGTGATGTCAGTTTTTGTCCCGAAAATAAGATTAAAACATCACTTCGAAAATGGTTAAAATTATTTGGCCCTTCAGAATGAATTCGCATACCTATCACCGCTTTTAAGTCCTAAAATTAATTTAAAAAATCATTTCTTTGTGAAAATACAAATTATTTTGTGTCCTTTCCAGAATGTCGCAAATTGGCATAAACCGTGGGTCACCGCTTAAGTCCTCAAAATACATTTGAACATCGTTTTTTGTGAAATGGTTAAAAATTATTTTGTCCTTTCTGCACGTCAATTCCGCATATCGAAAGTCCTGAAAGAAAACATTGGTGAAAATTTTCAAAATTACTGGGTCCTTGCCAGGAATGTCGCGCAGCCTGTAGTCGCTTTTGTCCAAAATAAATTTGCATCATTTTGCAGGTTAAATTAAAATCACTTCTTTGCGAAAAATAAATTTAATCACTTTGTGAAAATGGCTTCAAATTGATTTCGTCCTTTCCAGAATGTCGCACTGGGCATGTCAGTCAACGCTTTTAGGAAAAAATACTAAAACATCGTGAAATGGCTAAAATTATTTTGGGTCCTTTCAGAATGTCTAGTTAGTCGCTTAAGTCCTGCAAAATTTTTGTGAAATGGTTAAATTGATTTTGTCCTTCGAATGTCGAATTCGCATTCTTAATGGCTTAAGTCCTGAGTAAAATCTTTTGTGAAAATGGTTAAATTATTGTCATCGCTTGAAGTCCCAAAATAACGAAAAATCATTTTTTGTGAAATAAATAAAGTTTTGTGAAATGGTTAAAAATTATTTCGCTCATCAAAAATGAATTCGTATCCGGAAAATCTTTTGTGAAATGGGTTGGTAATTCAAGCTCTCTTTCATCGTCAGAATTGATGTCCGTCACTCTTAAGTCCTGAAAATATAACACGTTTTAGGAAAATTTTTGGGGTCCTTCTGAATGTCGCAATTCGCATGTTCGGGTCACCGCTTATCCGAAATAAATTTAAAAAATCGATTTTTTTTGCGAAAAATAAATAAAATCACTTTTGTGAAAATGGTTAAAATTATTTCGGGGCCCTTTCAATGTCGCACCCGGCATACAGTCACTGCCTTAAGTCCCAAAATAAATTAAAATCACTTTTTTGTGAAAAATAAATAAAAATCACTTTTGTGAAATATTGCAATCATTCGAATGCAAATTTAACAAACACTGCTATCCCAAAAATCTTTTGTGAAATGGTTGTGCTTCTTGGGCCCTTGAATTGAACCGGGGTCACCGCTTAAGTCCTGAAAAATACATTTAAAATACTTTGTGAAAAATGGTTAAAAATTATTTTGGGTCCTTTCAGACGTCGCGAATTGGCATATCACCGTTTTTGTCCTGAAAGGTGTGTCATTTTCGTGAAATTTATTAAATTATTTTGTCCTTTCCAGAATGTCAAGAAATTCGGCGCATAATCAGTCGCTTATCCTAAAATAAATTTAAATCACTTTTTGCAGTGAATAAAATCACTTTTGTATGTTTCGGGGTCTTTCATCGTCGCGAATTGGCATTTCGGTCTCAAATATGGTCCCGAATAATAAAATATTTTTTGTGAAAATGTTAAAATTACTGGCCTTTCAGAATGTCGCATCAGGGTCACCGTTTAAGTCCGAACATTTAAATATCTGTTTTAAATGTTAAATTATTTTCGTCCTTTCCAGGAATGTCGCGAAATTCTGGCATGTTCTGGTCACGCTTTGTCCTAAAAAAGAAAATCACTTTTTGTGAAAATGGCTAAAAATTATTAGTCCTTGCCAAATGTCTAAATTTCGCATGTTGGGCTGTCACGCTTAAGTCCTGAAATAAATTTAAATCACTTTTGCGAAAATAAATTTAAAAAATCATTTTTGTGAAAAATAAAAATCATTTCTTTGTGAAAATGGCTGATGGCCTTCAGATACTGTCGCGAATTCCATGTCCGGGGTCACGGTCCTGAAAAATACATTTAAACATCATTTTTGTGAAAATCATTTTCTTTGTGAAAATGGTTAAAAATTATTTTTGCCCTTTCAGAATGTCGCAAATTGTATCAAATCGTTTTAAGTCCTAAAATACATTTAAAATAATCATTTTGTTGTACTATTTTGTCCTTCTGAATGTCAAAGAATTTTATATCACGCTTTTACTAAAATTAATAGTAATCGTTTGTGAAATGGTTAAATTATTTTGTGTCCTTTCAATGTCGAGAAATTCGGCATGTCAAATCATCGTTTTAAGTCCTCGGTAATATTTAAAACATCATTTCTTTGTGAAAATGGTTGTAATTATTTTGTCCTTCTAGAATGTGCAGAATTCCGCATAGCCTTGTCACGCTTTTATATCCGAAAAAGAAAAATCACTTTCTTTAGAAATGGCTAAAAACGTTTTCGTAAGTTCCGTTGTGAATGTCGCGAATGTATGTCTCAAGTCACAGTGAGTCCTCAAAATAAATTTAGTAAAATACTTTTTGCGAAAAATAAATTTGTGTAATCATTCTTGTGAAAAATAAATTTAAATGGTTAAATTGTCCTTCTGTAATGAAATGAATGTATAACGCCGCTTTTAAGTCCAAAATACATTTGTAACATCACTTTCTTAGAAAATGGTTAAAAATTATTCTTGGGTTCTTTCATCAAACAGAAATTCGCATAAATTTTGTCACGTTTAAGCCTAAAAAATCATTTCTTTGTGAAATGCCAACTATTTTAAGTCCTTCAGGAATGTCCACCTGGCATACTCCCTATCACCGCTTTGTCCTCGGAAAACAAATCACTTTGTGAAAATGGGTTAAATTATTTTGCCCTTTCTGAATGTCGGCGAATTCGATGTCCAAACAGCTTTTTTGTCCCGAAAAAACTTCTTTTGTGAAAATGGCCAAAACATTTCGGGCCCATCGCGCAGAATTCGGCATGTCCGGGTCACCGTTTTAAGTCCCGAGTAAGAAAACACGCTCTTTGCGAAACGGCTGCGCTTTGGGGTCCTTCGTGAATCGAAATTCGCATGTTCCGGGTCAATATCCTCAAAATAAATTTTAAAAAATCAATTTTTGTGAAAAAATAAATAAATCACTTTTGTGAAATGTTGTACTAGCCAAGTCTTTTCTGAATGTTGGCATGTTCAGTCACGTTTTGTCCTGAAAAATAAATTTAAAATCACTTTTTTGAAAATAAAATAAAAATCATTTTTGCGAAAATGGTTAAAAATTATTTTCGTCTCTTTCCAGAATGTCTCAGCATGTCCAGGTCACGTTCCTAAAATAAATTTGTAAATCATTTTTTTGTGAAAAAATAAATAAAATCACTTTTAGAAAATGGCTAAAATTATTTTCGCCTCAATGTCGTAACTACCTTCCAATGCTTAAGTCCTCGAAAATACATTTAAAACATCACTTTTGTGAAATGGCTAAAAAACACTTTGTGAAATAGTCCTTTCCAGAATGCTCCAGTTCGCATGTCTTACAGTCACCGCTTAAGTCCTCAAAAATAAAAAATCATTCTTTTGTATCGAAAAAATAATTTTGTCACTTTCAGAAAATGGTTAAAATTATTTTGTCTCCGAAAATAAATTTAAAAATTACATTTGAAAAATAAATAAAATCATTTTGTGAAATGGTTAAAAATTGCTTTGCCTTCCAGAATGTCGCACAGCCTCCGGCATCTGTTCAGTCACCGAAAAATTTCAGAAATAAAAAAGTTCTTTTCGGGCCCTTCAGAAAAAATAAATAAAAATCACTTTTTTGTGAAATGGTTCAAAATTATTTTTGGGTTCTTTCAGACGTCGCGAATAGTCTGCTTAAGTCCTAAAAAAGAAAACATTTTTGGAATGGTTGTAAATACTTTGGCCCTTCCAGAATGTCTAGAGGCCTCGCTTTAAGAAAACCTAAAATTAAATTAAAATCACTTTTTTCGTGAAAAATAAATAAATTACTTTTGTGCCAATCATTCGCAACGCATGATAACACGCTTGTCCAAAAAACAAACAACACTTTTGTAAAATGGCTGCACATTCTCGCCTAGAATGCTGAGAAATTGCGCATAACCAACATTTATCCCGAAAATACATTTAAAAATCACTTTTTGTGAAATGGTTAAAAAATTCATTTGAGAATTCGCATGTTCATCCGAAAATAAATTGAAATCATCATTTGCAAAAATACATTTAAAATCATTTTTGCGAAAAATGGTGTACTCATTTTGTCCTTTCCACGTCAAGAAATTCGGCATGCCCGGGTCACCGCTTGTCCGAAAGAATTTAAAAATCATTTTTTAGAAATGGTTAAAACATTTTTGTCCTTTCCTGAATTCCGCATGGTCCGTCACAAGTAGTCCTGAAATAAATTTAAAAATCATTTGCAAAAATAAATAAAATCACTTTTGTGAATTATTTTCAAATCTTTCCAGAATCAGAAATTCGCAACATCATGGTGCCCCGAAAATCTTTAGAAATGCTGTAATATAGTCTTCAGAATGCCTGGTATACTAGTCACGTTTTAAATCCCGAGCAGGAATGGTTAAAAATTCAGGCTTTTCGGGCTCCGAATGCACAGAATTCGCATAAATCTCAGTCATCGCTTTTATCCCGAATGTTGATTTAAACATCATCTTTTGTGAAAATGGTTGTACAATTTTGCCTTCGAATGTCAAAGAATTCGCATACCCGTGGGTCAATATTTTTGTCCCGGAAAATACATTTGTGACATCACGCTTTTGTGAAAATGGTTGTTCATTTCCTTGGGGTCCTTTCCAGAATCGCCTAGCCCGCATGTCCGTGGGTCAGCTTAAGTCCTAAAATTTCTTTGTGAAATGGTTAAAAATTATTTTAAGTTCCGCGAAATTGGCATACTTGGTCACCTTGTTCGCTAAAAAATCATTTTTTTAGAAATGGTTAAATATTTTGGGCGTCCTTTCGCCAAGAATACGAAATTTTCGCATGTTCAAATCACTCGCTTTTGTCCCGAAAAATAAATTTAAAAATCACTTTTTGTGAAAAATAAATTTCATTTTTGAAAAATGGCAAAAATTATTTTAATCCTTTCAGAATGAAATCGGCATGTTCGTGATCACGATTTAAGTCCTCGAAAAATAAATTTAAATCATTTTTTTGTGAAAAAATGAAATAAAATCCTTTGTGAAAACTCGCATGTTTTGTCACAGGAAACCAAAATAAATTTAAAATCGATTTCTTTGAAAAATAAATTTAAAACACTTTTTTTGTGAAAATGGTTAAAAATTTTTTGCCTTTCCAGAATTTCGCACTGGCATGTCCAGTATCATCGGCGAATTAAAATACATTTAAACACTTTTTTTATGAAAATGGTTAAAATTATTTTTGGGTCCTTTCCAGAATGTCGCAGAAATTCGGCATGTTCAAATTTGTCAAAAAATTTAAAAAACCTTTTTTGCGAAAAAATCACTTTTGTGAAATGGTTACCCATTTGCACGTCTAGGCTCCGATAACTGGGGTCATCGCTTTGTCCTCAAAATAAATTTAAAATCGCCTTTTGCGAAAAAATCATTTTGAAATGGTTGAAAAATTATTTTAAGTCCTTCTGAAAGTCGCAGAAATCTCCGGCATCAGTCATCGCTTGTCCCAAAATAAATCGAAATCATTTCGGTAAAATAAATAAAATCAATTTGGAAACTATTGGCCCTTCCGTCGAAATTGGCATGTTCAGTCACCGTTTAAGTCCCAAAATAAAATCACTTTTCAGAAAATAAACAAAAAATACTTTAGAAAATGGTTAAAAATTCATTTTCAGTCTTTCATCAAATGAGATAACTAGTCACGTTTTGTCCCGAAAAAATCTCTTTGCGGAATGGTTGTAATTCGGGCTCCATCAAAACAAGAAATTCGCATTAGTTCGTCATCATGAAGTCCCGAAAAATGTTGATTTAAAAACATCTTTTGTACCGGTTAAAAATTATTTTGGGTCCTTTCCATCAATGAAATTGCATGTTCAATACCGCATATTGGCAATGTCCTAAAATAAATAAAAATACTTTTAGGAAATGGTTAAATTTATTTTGTCCTTTCCAGACGTCGAATTCGCATATTCAACACGCTTTTAAGTCCTCGGTAAATAAATTTGAAAATCATTTTTGTGAAAAATAAATAAAAATCATTTTTGTCCTTTTCTGAATGTCGCGAAATCGCATGTTCAGCCGCTTTTAATCCGGAAAACAAAAAACATAAAATTTAAAATCACTTTTTGTGAAAATTGTTAAAATTGCTTGTCCTTCCGGTGGCAAATTTCAAAATCATTTCTTTTGAAAATGGTTAGTACTTATTTTTAATCTTTCAGGAATACGAATTAAGCATAGTTCAACATCGCTTTTTATGTCCTGGTAAATAAATTTTAAAATCACTTTTTCAGAAAAATAAATAAAAATACTTTTTGTGAAATGGTTACCTCATTTTCGGCCCTTCCTGTCTGAATTCGCATAAACCGGGGTCACTGCTTAAGTCCTCAAAAAATAAATTTAAAAATCATTCTTTTAGAAAAATAAATTCAAAAAATCACTTTTGTGAAAATGGGTTAAAATAATGTCCTCTTAGAATGTCGCACTTCCAGCATGTCTGGGGTCGCTTCATCAAAAAATAAGAAAATACTTCTTTGTGAAAATATTAAATTATTTTGTCCTTTCATCAAAATGAGAATTCGCATGTTGGGTCGCTTGTCCTCAAAATAAAACATCTTCTTTGTGTGAAAATGGTTAAAAAATTATTTTGGGGTCCTTCTGACAACGATTGGGGTCAATGATTTAAAATATCACTTGTGAAATGCCAAAATTATTTTGGGCCCTTTCAGGACAATGATATTCGCACTTATCAATGTTTTTAACTAAAATAAATAAAATACTTTTGTGAAATGGTTAAATTATTTCCTTGTCAGAATGTCGGTAACTGCATAAATTAAATGTCCTAAAATAATTTAAAATCATCTTTCAGAAAAAATAAATAAAAATCACTTTGTGAAATGGTTGTAATTATTTCGGGGCCTTTCAATGTCGTACTCGGTACAAACTAAACATGAAAGTCCTAAAAAACAAAACACTTCTTGTTAAAAATAAATTTGTGTAAACACTTGTGAAAATTGTTAAAAATTATCCTTTCCAGAATGCGGTGTAATCGCTGGCATGTCTCAATCACGTTTGTCCTCGAAAGAAAAAGCTTGTGTGAAAATGGTTAAAATCATTTCGCTCGACAGCCGTAGGCCTCAAATCGTGGGTCATCGCTTTAAGTCCCGAAAATAAATAAAAATCATTTGTGAAAAATAAAATAAAAATCATTTTTTGTGAAAATGTTGCTGCCCTTTCAGAATAACAGAAATTGGCATAACTGGGGTCGTTTTAAGTCCAAAATAAATTTAAAATCCTGGTGAAAATAAATTTAAAATCACTTTTGTGAAATGGTTAAAAATGATTTTAAGTCCTTTCAATCGTCGCGAATGCATGTCAACACGATGTCCCAAAAATAAATTTTAAAATACTTGTTTAAAATGGCTAAAATGATTTTTTGTCCTTTCAGAATGTCGCGAACAGCATAATTGGTCACCGCTTTTGTCCCTAAAATAAATTTAAAATCAAATTTTCTTAACCTTCAAAACAAAAATCACCGCTTTTAAGTCCCAAAATAAATTTGAAAAATCACTTTTGCGAAAAAATAAAATCATTATCTTTTGTGAAAATGGCCAAAAATTATTCGCTCCTTTCAGAATGTCAGAATAATCTAAAATAAGTCCTAAAATCACTTTTGTGAAATGGTTAAAATTATTTTTGTGAAAATGGTTCAAAATAGCTCCATTCTGAATGTCGCCGTTTGTCCAAAATAAACCGCTTAAAATCTTTGTGAAAATGGTTGTACGCTAGTCTTTCAGAATGTCGCGAATGTTCAAATCGCTTTAAGTCCTCAAAAATACCAAAAACACTTTGGTGAAAATGGCTAAAATTATTGGCCCTTCTTACCGCGAAATTCGCATGTTCAGTCACTGTTTTGTCCTCAAAATACATTTTAAAATCATTTTTGTTGTACCACTTTTTGGTGAAAATTGTTAAAATTATTTTGCCCTTCAGAACGCGAATTCGCACATCACCGCTTTTGTCCCGAAAAAAACTTTGGTGTAACAGCAACATTTTGGTCCTTTTTCGATATCGTTGCAATTCAAATACCGCTTTAAGTCCTCGAAAATCCTGAAAACGGCTAAAAAATCTTCGGGGTCCTTTTCTGACGTCGCGAATTCGCATAAATTATCATCGCTTTGTCCAAAAAATCACTTTTGTGAAAATGGCTTCGCCATAGTCCTTCAGAATGTCGCAATCGATACCGGCGAAACTCAAAATACATTTGTCATCATCTTTGTGAAAATGGCTAAAATTATTTTGGCCCTTTCACAATGAATTGCATGTTCTTGTCATCGCTTTATCTAAAAAACACTTTGTGAAAATGGTTGAACATTTTGGGTCCTTCCAGAATGTCGCAAATTCGGCAGATGTCTAGGTCACGGTCCCGAAAAATACATTTAAACATCATTTCAGTAGGTTGCACTACCTTGTCCTTTCCAGATCAAATGCGCAGATGTCGGGTCAATATGGTTCCGGAAATCAATTTTAGAAATGGCTGTACGATTTTCGTTCCTAGCCAGGAATGTCGCGAAATTCGCATGTCCGGGTCACCGCTTTGTCCGGAAAACATCTTTGTGAAAATGGTTAAAATTACTGGGTTCCGTTGAATGTCGCGAGTCCAAACATCGCTTGTCCTGGTAAATGTTGATTTAAAACATCATTTCTTTCAGAAAATGGCCAAAAAATCATTTTTACCTTTCCAGAATGTCGCAACTCCGCATGTCTGGTTCACCGATTTTAAGTCCTCGAAAAATAATTTAAAAAATCACTTCAGAAAAAATAAAAAAATACTTCGTGAAAATGGTTGCCTTTCCTTCAGAATGTCGCGAAATTATCGCATAATCAAGTTTTAAGTCCCGAAAAATAAATTTAAAATTATCACTTTTTAGAAATGGTTAAATTTATTTTTTAGAAACTTTCCAGAATTGCTTTTAACGCCAGTTCGGCATACTAAACGATTCCTGGTCAGCTTTAAAATCGCTTTTCAGAAAAATAAATCAAAATCGCTTGTGTGAAATGGTTAAAAATTATTTTGCGTCCTTTCCAGAATGTCGCGAAAATTATTTTGCATGTTCAAATCACCCTGGCATAAACCCTAAAAAAATCACATTTGTAAAATGCTGTACTTTTTGTGAAAATGGCATGCGGTCATTGCCCTTCCAGAAAAATTTAAAATCACTTTTTTTGTGAAATGGTTTAAAAAAATCACTTTTTGTGAAATGGTTAAAAAATTATTTTTTTAAATCCTCCGCATTTCTTGTCAAAAAATAAAAAAACACCTAAATGGTTAAAATTATTTTTTTCCTTGAAAAATAAATTTAAAAAATCACTTTGTGAAATGGTTAAAAATTTTTTTTTGCCTTCCAGAATGCATGTTCAAAATTACATGTCCGGGCCAATACCGCTTTTAAAAAATCACTTTTTTTGTGAAATGGTTGCAAAATTTTTTCAAATTTGCCAGAAATCCGATGTATCAGTCAATAAATTTAAAAAAAAAAAATCAATTTTTGAAAAATGGTTGCAAATTTTTGTCATTTCCAGAATGTCGCGAAATTCCGCATGTTCTTGTCACGCTTTAAGTCCTGAAAAATAAATTTAAAATGGTTAAAAATTCATCAGTTTTTGTGAAAATAAATTTAAAATCATTTTTTAGAAATGGTTAAAATATTTGCCCTTCTAGAATAAATGTCTCCGCATGTTCAGTCACCGCTTTTTGTCCTCAAAATAAAAAATACTTTCTTTTGTGAAAATGAAGCAAAATGATTTTCCTTGCCCTTCCAGAATGTCGAATTCGCATGTTCTGGTCACCGCTTTAAGGAACCTAAAAATTAATTTAAAATCACTTTTCAGAAAATACATTTCCAAAACTATTTCAGAAAATGGCTGCAATTGTTTTCGGGCCCTTTCCAGAACAAAACGCGAATTATATGTCAGTCACGCTTTTGTCCTCGAAACAAAAGACTTTGTGAAAATGGTTAAAAATTATTTTCGGGAACCTTTGCCAGAATGTGTCGAAATTCGCATGTCCAACATACCGCTTTTAAGTCCCGAAAAATAAACTTAGAAATCACTTTTTTGTGAAAATGGCTGAACTTATTTTTTGGCCCTTTCCAGAACAAAGAAATCGCACCGCATGTCCGGGTCACCGCTTTTTAAGTCCCTGGAAACAAATTTAAAATCACTTTTTGCGAAAAATAAATTTAAAAATCACTTTGTGAAAATGGTTAAAATTATTTTGGGTCCTTTCCAGAATGTCGCAAATTCGGCATGTCCGGGGGTCGCTTTAAGTCCCGAAAAATAAACAAAAATCACTTCTTTTTGTGAAAATGGCCAAAAATGATTTCTGGGTCCTTGCCAGAATGTCTGAAATTCGCATGGGTCCGGGGTCACCGTTGTCCTCAATTTAAAAATCACTCTTTTTGTGAAAATGGTTAAAAATTATTATTCGGGTCCTTTCCTGAATGTCGCGAAATTCGACACGTCCGGGGTCACTGCTTAAGTCCCAAATTTAAAATCACTTTTGTGAAAATGGTTAAAAATTAGCTTCTGCGTCCTTCTGCAGGAATGTCGCAAATTCGGTCACCGCTTTTGAGTCCTGAAAAATAAATTGAAAAAATCACTTTTTTGTGAAAAATAAATTTAAAAATCACTTGTGAAAATGCTTAAAAATCATTTTTTGGGTCCTTTCCAGAATGTCGCAAACTCCGGCATGTCCTTGTGAGGTCACGTTTCTTAAGTCCTCGAAAAATAAATTTGTAAAATCACTTCTTAGTGAAAATGGTTAAAAATTATTTTTTTTGCGTCCAATGTCGAACAGAATGTTCGCGGGTTCGCATTGTCCGTCAAAATACTTTGTAAGTCCCTGTGAAATGGCTAAAAATCACTTTTGTCCTTCCAATGACGAATCACTGGAAACAAAATCACTTTCTTTGTGAAAATCGGTTAAAAATTATTTCTTGGGCCCTTCCGTGAATGTCGCAGCCTCGCATTGTCCGGGGTCACCGCTTTTGCGTCCCTAAAATAAATAAAAATCACTTGAAAATGGTTAAACATTGTTCTTGGGTCCCTTCCAGAGAATGCCGCTTCCGCATGTCCGTCACCGGCTTTGTCCTCGGGGCCACCGTAAAATCACTTTTTAGAAAATGGTTAAATTATTTTTAATCTTTTGTGAAAAAATAAATTTTAAACCATTTTCACAAAAAGTTTGTGAAAAAAAAATGTATTGATTTTTAAAATTTATTTTTTCGACTTAAAAACGTCGGACGTTCGCATATATGGGTCATTCTGAAAGGACCCAAAAATAATTTAACCATTTTCACAAAAAGGTTTTTTTTTTTTTTTCGACTTTGCCAAGGAACATGTCGAATTTGCATACATTCTGGAAAGGACTTTGTCCAAAAAATAATTTTTAACTTTGCGAAAAAAGTGATGTTTTAAAATTTTTTCGACTTAAAAACGGGACCCCTTTCAGATCGTCGACCAATTCTGAGTGTCCTAAAAAATCACTGTTTTCACAAAAAATCACTTTTTTTTCGGAAAAATACCATGCCGAAATCGTTTCTGGAAAGGACCCAAAAAATACTTTAACTATTTTCACAAAAAAGTGATCGTTTTAATGTATTTTTCGCATGTCCGGACATGCGCTTTAAGTCCCGAAAAAAACTTTTTTAAAAAAAGTGTTTTTTTTTTTTTTTTTTTTTTTCCAGGACTGTAAAATTCGACCCCGGACACCAGGATGGTCCCAGGCGACATTCTGGAAAGGAAAAAAATAATTTTTAACCATTTTCACAGAAAAAGTGACCGATTTTTAAATTTATTTTTTTGAAAATGGTTAAAATTTATTTTTTCGGGACTTTCCAAACGGGTGACCAAGGAACATGTCCGAATCACCTTTAAGTCCCGAAAACACCAAAAATAATTTTAACCTTTTCACAATGTCGCAAAAGGGATGATTTAAGTCCCGCACTTTTTCGACTTAAAAACGGTCCTTTCAGAATGTCGCAATTTTCCGGGTCACCGTAGGATGGTCCCAAAAAATTTTTAACTTTTTTGAAAATGATGTTTTAAATTATTTTTCGGGACTTAAAACGGGGTGACCGGACATGCCGGATGTCCGTCACCTGGAAAGGACCCGAAAAAATTTTTAACCATTTTGAAAAAAAGTGATGTTTTAAATTATTTTTCCCGGGTCCTTTCCAGAATGTCAATTTGCTACATTCCGGAAAGGACACTGTATTTAAGTTTTCACAAAAAAAAAAAATTTATTTTTTTGAAAATGGATTTTTTAAATTTATTTTTCGGGACTTTCCAAATGTTGTGACCCCGGACATGTCCTGACCTCATCGTATTTAAAGGACCCGAAAATAATTTTTTTGAAAATTTTCAAAAAATTATTCCGGGTATTTTTTCGAATGTCGGGTGACCGCATGTCCGGGGTCACCGCTTTTGTGTCCCTAAAAACATAAAATGGTAAAAATTATTCCCGGGTCCTTTCCAAAAAATGTTTTTTATTTACTTTTTTTAAAAACGGTGGTTAAAAATCATTAATTTGGGTCCTTTCTGAATGTCCCAAAAATAATTTAACCATTTTCACAAAAGTGTTTTTTTTATGTTTTTTTGGGACGCATGTGACCAAAACACTTTTTTGAAAAAAGGACCCATTTAAAAATTATTTTTTGTGAAATGGTTAAAATTTATTTTTTGGGTCCTTAAGAATGTCGACCCCGGACATGTCCGGGTCACCGTTTTTAAGTCCCGAAAAAAAAAAAATCACTTTTTTGAAAATAAATTTAAAATCAAAAAAAATCACTTTTTCCCCAAAAATGATTTTTAAAAAATTTTTTGAAAATGGTTTAAAAAATTACTTTGGGTCCTTTCCAGAAACAATTTTAACCATTGTCCGGGTCATCATTTTTAATTTATTTTTTCCGAAAAATAATTTTAAAATCACTTTTTTTGAAAAAAAAATTTTTGGTCCTTTCCAGAATGCCGTTTGTCATTTCGTCCCGAAAAATAAATCCCTTTAAATCACTTTTCTGTGAAATGGTTAAAAATCATTTTTTTTCCTTTCCAAAAATTGCGACATTCTCTGGGTCCTTTCCCAAAAAAAAAAATCCATTTTTTTGAAAAAAGTGATTATTTTTTTATTTTTTCCAGGGACTTAAAAATTACATGCCGGGTCAACATTTTGAAAGGACCCAAAATAATTTTTAATCACTTTTTTTGAAAAAGTGATTTTTTTTTTTTTTTTTTCGGTCCTTAAGAATGTCAACCCGGACATCCTAATTTGCCATTTGGCAAGGACCAAAAAAATAATTTAAAAAATCACTTTTCCAAAAAAGTCGCAATTTTTTTCACTTTTTTTCGACTTAAAAACGGTTAAAAAATCACTTTTTTTGAAAATGGTTAAAAAATAATCGGGGTCCATTTTCAGAATGTCAAATGAAAAAAGACCCAAAAATAAAACCATTTTTGAAAAAGTTTTTTTTAAATTTTTTTTTCTCGTCCTGGTTAAAATGTGACCCCGGAAATGCCGGAATTTGCACATTCTTTAAGTCCCAAAAAAAACACTTCTTTTCAAAAAAAGTGAAAATTTATTTTTCAAAAATAATGATTTTTTAAATTTATTTTTGGGAAGTCCCGAAAATAAATTTAAAATCATTTTCAAAAAATAAAAATTTATTTTTGTGAAAATGGTTTTTTTTTTATTTTTTCCTTTCAGAAAACGGTGAAACCCGGACATGTCCGGACATTTTAAGTCCCGAAATTTAAAAATCACTTTTTTTGAAAAAATAAATTTAAAAATTATTTTTAACCTTTTCCAAAAAAGTGATGTTTTAATTTATTTTTTTCGACTTAAAAAACGGTGAAATGGTTAAAAATACATGCCGAATTTGGAAAAATTTGGAAAAATCAATTTTTAACCATTTTCAAAAAATAAAAAAAAATTTTTTGTGACTTTTCCCAAAATAAATTAAATTTCCATTTTTTGTGGAAAGGACTTAAAAAATTTTTAAGTTTTCCAAAAATAAATTTAAAATCCTTTTAAAAATTTGCTAAATTCTGTTTAAAAATCCCAAAAAATAATTTTAACACATTTTCACAAAAAATGTATTTTTTTGTAATTTTTTCGGAGAAAAACGGTGACACCGAACATGTCCAATTTGCACTTTTGAAAGGACCGAAAAATAATTTTTAAACTTTTTTGTGAAAATGGTTTTTTAATTTATTTTTTTCGGTCCTTCCAACGTGAATGTCGGAATGGCATGTCCGGGTCACTCATTTTGAAAGTCCCAAAATTTTTTAAAAAATCATTTTTTTGTGAAAAAAAAATTTTTTTAAAATCATTTTTTCCAAAAATGGTTAAAAATTATTTTTTCGACTTTCCAGAATGTCGCAAACCTGGGACATGTCCGGGGTCATTCTGAAATACAAAATTAAAAATCACTTTTGTGAAAATGGTTAAATTATTTTTTTTTTCCAAAAAATGTCCAATTTTTAACACTGCTTTTAAGTCCTGAAAATAAATTTTTAATCATTTTTCACAAAAATATTTAATTTTTTGAAAATGGTTAAAAATTATTTTTTTGGGACCTTTTTTTTAATGTTTTCGCAAAACGACCCCGGACATGCCGAATTCACATTCTGGAAAGGACCCAAAAATAATTTTTAAAAATCATTTTCACAAAAAAGTGATTTTTTAAATTATTTTTTCGGGACTTAAAAACGACCCCATGAACATGCCGAATTTGCAACATTCTGGAAAAACCTAAAAAATAATTTTTAACCATTTTCACAAAAAGTTTTTTAATTTATTTTTTCACTTAAAACGGTGACCCGGATATGCCGAATTTGCACATTCTGGAAAGGACCCAAAAATAATTTTTAACCATTTTCACAAAAAGTGATTTTTAAATTTATTTTTTCACAAAAAGTGATTTTTAAATTTATTTTTTTATTTATTTTTTCGGGACTTAAAAACGGTGACCAAGGAACATGCCGAATTTGCGACATTCTGAAAGGACCAAAAATAATTTTAACCATTTTCACAAAAAGTGATTTTTAAATTTATTTTTTCGGGACTTAAAAACGGTGACCCGGACATGCCGAATTTGCGACATTCTGGAAAGGACCCAAAAATAATTTTTAACCATTTTCACAAAAAAGTGATTTTAAATTTAAGTGATTTTTTTTTAACCATTTTCAATTTATTTTTTCGGGACTTAAAAACGGTGACCCCGGACATGCCGAATTTGCGACATTCTGGAAAGGGCCCCGAAAATAATTTTTAACCATTTTCACAAAAAAGTGATTTTTTTTTAATTTATTTTTTCACAAAAAAGTGATTTTTTAAATTTATTTTTTCGGGACTTAAAAACGGTGACCCCGGACATGCCGAATTTGCGACATTCTGGAAAGGACCCCAAAAATAATTTTTAACCATTTTCACAAAAAAGTGATTTTTTAAATTTATTTTTTCGGGACTTAAAACGGTGACCCCGGACATGCCGAATTTGCGACATTCTGGAAAGGACCCAAAAATAATTTTTAACCATTTTCACCATTTTTCAGGACTTAAAAAATGTGAATTTCTGAAAGGATTAATTTTTTCACAAAAAAAGTGATTTTTAAATTTATTTTTTCGGGACTTAAAAAACGGTGACCCCGGACATGCCGAATTTGCGACATTCTGAAAGGACCCAAAAATAATTTTAACCATTTTCACAAAAAAGTGATTTTTTTTTTTTTTCGGGACTTAAAAACGGTGACCCCGGACATGCCGAATTTGCGACATTCTGGAAAGGACCCAAAAATAATTTTTAACCATTTTCACAAAAAGTGATTTTTAAATTATTTTTTCACAAAAAGTGATTTTTTAAATTTATTTTTTCGGGACTTAAAAATGGTGACCCGGACATGCCGAATTTGCGACATTCTGGAAAGGACCCAAAAATAATTTTTAACCATTTTCACAAAAAAGTGATTTTTTTAATTTATTTTTTCACAAAAAAGTGATTTTTTAAATTTATTTTTTCGGGACTTAAAAACGGTGACCCCGGACATGCCGAATTTGCGACATTCTGGAAAGGACCCAAAAAATAATTTTTAACCATTTTCACAAAAAAGTGATTTTTTTTTTTTTTTTTTTTTTTGGCGACTTAAAAACGGTGACCCCGGACATGCCGAATTTGCGACATTCTGGAAAGGACCCCAAAAATAATTTTTAACCATTTTCACAAAAATTTTTTTTATTTTTCACAAAAAAGTGATTTTTTTTATTTTTTCGGGACTTAAAAACGGTGACCCGGACATGCCGAATTTGCGACATTCTGGAAAGGACCCAAAAATAATTTTTAACCATTTTCACAAAAAAGTGATTTTTTAAATTTATTTTTTCACAAAAAAGTGATTTTTTAAATTTATTTTTCGGGACTTAAAAACGGTGACCCCGGACATGCCGAATTTGCGACATTCTGGAAAGGACCCAAAAATAATTTTTAACCATTTTCACAAAAAAGTGATTTTTTTAATTTTTTTTCGGGACTTAAAAATGGTGACCCCGGACATGCCGAATTTGCGACATTCTGGAAAGGACCCAAAAATAATTTTTAACCATTTTCACAAAAAGTGATTTTTTTAAATTTATTTTTCGACTTAAAAACGGTGACCCGGACATGCCGAATTTGCGACATTCTGGAAAGGACCCAAAAATAATTTTTAACCATTTTCACAAAAAAGTGATTTTTTAAATTTATTTTTCACAAAAAAGTGATTTTTTAAATTTATTTTTTCGGGACTTAAAAACGGTGACCCGGACATGCCGAATTTGCGACATTCTGGAAAGGACCCAAAAATAATTTTTAACCATTTTCACAAAAAGTGATTTTTTTTTTTTTTTTCGGGACAAAAGCGGTTTTTTTAATTCTGGCAAGGACCCCAAAAATAATTTTTAACCATTTTCACAAAAAAGTTTTTTTAAATTTATTTTTCAGGGACTTAAAAAACGGTGACCCCGGACATGCCGAATTTGCGACATTCTGGAAAGGACCCAAAAATAATTTTTAACCATTTTCACAAAAAGTGATTTTTTTTATTTATTTTTCACAAAAAAAGTGACTTAAAACGGTGACCCCGGACATGCCGAATTTGCGACATTCTGGAAAGGACCCAAAAATAATTTTTAACCATTTTCACAAAAAAGTGATTTTTTAAATTTATTTTTTCGGGACTTAAAAACGGTGACCCCGGACATGCCGAATTTGCGACATTCTGAAAGGACCCAAAAAATAATTTTTAACCATTTTCACAAAAAAGTGATTTTTAATTTATTTTTTCGACTTAAAAACGGTGACCCCGGACATGCCGAATTTGCGACATTCTGGAAAGGACCCCGAAAAATAATTTTTAACCATTTTCACAAAAAAGTGATTTTTTTTAAAAAAAAGTTTTTTTTTAAAAAGTTTTTTTCCATTTTCACTTAAAAACGGTGACCCGGACATGCCGAAATTTGCGACATTCTGGAAAGGACCCAAAAATAATTTTTAACCATTTTCACAAAAAGTGATTTTTTAAATTTATTTTTTCGGGACTTAAAAACGGTGACCCCGGACATGCCGAATTTGCGACATTCTGGAAAGGACCCAAAAATAATTTTTAACCATTTTCACAAAAAAGTGATTTTTTAAATGTATTTTTCAGGAAATTTATTTTTTCACAAAAAAGTGATTTTTTTAAATTTATTTTTCGGGACTTAAAAACGGTGACCGGACATGCCGAATTTGCGACATTCTGGAAAGGACCCAAAAAATAATTTTTAACCATTTTCACAAAAAAGTGATTTTTAAATTTATTTTTCGGGACTTAAAAACGGTGACCCCGGACATGCCGAATTTGCGACATTCTGGAAAGGACCCCAAAATAATTTTTAACCATTTTCACAAAAAAGTGATTTTTTAAATGATTTTTTCGGGACTTAAAAATGGTGACCCCGGACATGCCGAATTTGCGACATTCTGAAAGGACCCAAAAAATAATTTTTAACCATTTTCACAAAAAAGTGTTTTTTAAATTTATTTTTTTCGACTTAAAAACGGTGACCCCGGACATTTTAAGGACCCAAAAATAATTTTTAACCATTTTCACAAAAAAGTGATTTTTTAAATTTATTTTTCCCAAAAGACTTAAAAACGGTGACCCCGGACATGCCGAATTTGCGACATTCTGGAAAGGACCCAAAAAATAATTTTTAACCATTTTCACAAAAAAAGTGATTTTTTAAATTTATTTTTCACAAAAAAAAATTTTTTAAATTTATTTTTTTTCGGACTTAAAAACGGTGACCCGGACATGCCGAATTTGCGACATTCTGGAAAGGACCCCAAAATAATTTTTAACCATTTTCACAAAAAAGTGATTTTTTTTTAATTTATTTTTTCGGGACTTAAAAACGGTGACCCCGGACATGCCGAATTTGCGACATTCTGGAAAGGACCCAAAAAATAATTTTTAACCATTTTCACAAAAAAGTGATTTTTTAAATTTATTTTTTCACAAAAAAGTGATTTTTTAAATTTATTTTTTTCGACTTAAAAACGGTGACCCCGGACATGCCGAATTTGCGACATTCTGGAAAGGACCCCAAAATAATTTTTAACCATTTTCACAAAAAAGTGATTTTTTTTTTTTTTTTTGGGACTTAAAAACGGTGACCCCGGACATGCCGAATTTGCGACATTCTGGAAAGGACCCAAAAAATAATTTTTAACCATTTTCACAAAAAAAGTGATTTTTTTTTTTATTTTTTCGGGACTTAAAAACGGTGACCCCGGACATGCCGAATTTGCGACATTCTGGAAAGGACCCAAAAAATAATTTTTAACCATTTTCACAAAAAAGTGATTTTTTAAATTTATTTTTCACAAAAAAGTGATTTTTTAAATTTATTTTTTTCGGGACTTAAAAACGGTGACCCCGGACATGCCGAATTTGCGACATTCTGGAAAGGACCCAAAAATAATTTTTAACCATTTTCACAAAAAAGTGATTTTTTAAATTTATTTTTCACAAAAAGTTTTTTTTTTTTTTTTTTTCGGGACTTAAAAACGGTGACCCCGGACATGCCGAATTTGCGACATTCTGGAAAGGACCCCAAAATAATTTTTAACCATTTTCACAAAAAAGATGATTTTTTCACAAAAAGTGATTTTTTAAATTTTTTTTTCGGGACTTAAAAACGGTGACCCGGACATGCCGAATTTGCGACATTCTGGAAAGGACCCAAAAATAATTTTTAACCATTTTCACAAAAAGTGATTTTTTAAAAAGTGTTTTTTATTTTTTTTTTCGGGACTTAAAAACGGTGACCCCGGACATGCCGAATTTGCGACATTCTGGAAAGGACCCAAAAAATAATTTTTAACCATTTTCACAAAAAAGTGATTTTTTTTAAATTTATTTTTTCACAAAAAAGTGATTTTTTAAATTTATTTTTTCGGGACTTAAAAACGGTGACCCCGGACATGCCGAATTTGCGACATTCTGGAAAGGACCCCGAAAATAATTTTTAACCATTTTCACAAAAAAGTGATTTTTTTTAAATTTATTTTTTCACAAAAAGTTTTTTTAAATTTTTTTTCGGGACTTAAAAACGGTGACCCCGGACATGCCGAATTTGCGACATTCTGGAAAGGACCCCGAAAATAATTTTTAACCATTTTCACAAAAAAGTGATTTTTTTTTTTTTTTTTTCGGGACTTAAAAACGGTGACCCCGGACATGCCGAATTTGCGACATTCTGGCAAGGACCCCGAAAATAATTTTTAACCATTTTCACAAAAAAAATGATTTTTTTCAAAAAAGTGATTTTTTTTATTTTTCGGACTTAAAACGGTGACCCCGGACATGCCGAATTTGCGACATTCTGGAAAGGACCCAAAAATAATTTTTAACCATTTTCACAAAAAGTGATTTTTTTTTTTTTTTTTCGGGACTTAAAAACGGTGACCCAGGACATGCCGAATTTGCGACATTCTGGAAAGGACCCAAAAAATAATTTTTAACCATTTTCACAAAAAAGTGATTTTTAAATTTATTTTTTCACAAAAAAGTGATTTTTAAATTTATTTTTTTTTCGGGACTTAAAAATGGTGACCCGGACATGCCGAATTTGCGACATTCTGAAAGGACCCAAAAAATAATTTTTAACCATTTTCACAAAAAGTGATTTTTTTTTTTTTTTTTTTTTTTCGGGACTTAAAAACGGTGACCCCGGACATGCCGAATTTGCGACATTCTGGAAAGGACCCCGAAAATAATTTTTAACCATTTTCACAAAAAGTGATTTTTTTTTTTTTTTTTCGGGACTTAAAAACGGTGACCCCGGACATGCCGAATTTGCGACATTCTGGAAAGGACCCCGGGAATAATTTTTAACCATTTTCACAAAAAAGTGATTTTTTAAATTTATTTTTTCACAAAAAAGTGATTTTTTAAATTTATTTTTTCTGGACTTAAAAATGGTGACCCCGGACATGCCGAATTTGCGACATTCTGGAAAGGACCCAAAAATAATTTTTAACCATTTTCACAAAAAAGTGATTTTTTAAATGTATTTTTTCAGGACTTAAAAACGGTGACCCCGGACATGCCGAATTTGCGACATTCTGGAAAGGACCCAAAAAATAATTTTTAACCATTTTCACAAAAAAGTGATTTTTTTAAATTTATTTTTTCACAAAAAGTGATTTTTAAATTTATTTTTCGGGACTTAAAAATGGTGACCCCGGACATGCCGAATTTGCGACATTCTGGAAAGGACCCAAAAATAATTTTTAACCATTTTCACAAAAAGTGATTTTTTTTTATTTTTTCGGGACTTAAAACGGTGACCCCGGACATGCCGAATTTGCGACATTCTGAAAGGACCCCAAAAATTTTTAACCATTTTCACAAAAAAGTGATTTTTTTTATTTTTCGGGACTTAAAAACGGTGACCCCGGACATGCCGAATTTGCGACATTCTGGAAAGGACCCAAAAATAATTTTTAACCATTTTCACAAAAAGTGATTTTTTATTTATTTTTTCGGGACTTAAAAAGGTGACCCCGACATGCCGAATTTGCGACATTCTGGAAAAAAATGATTTTTAAATTTATTTTTTTTTTTATTTTTTTTTTTTTTTTCGACTTAAAACGGTGACCCCGGACATGCCGAATTTGCGACATTCTGAAAGGACCCAAAAAATAATTTTTAACCATTTTCACAAAAAAGTGATTTTTTAAATTTATTTTTCGGACTTAAAACGGTGACCCCGGACATGCCGAATTTGCGACATTCTGGAAAGGACCCAAAAATAATTTTTAACCATTTTCACAAAAAAGTGATTTTTTTTTTTTTTTTCGACTTAAAACGGTGACCCCGGACATGCCGAATTTGCGACATTCTGGAAAGGACCCCAAAAATAATTTTTAACCATTTTCACAAAAAAGTGTTTTTTTTTTTTTTTTTTTATTTGATTTTTCGGGACTTAAAAACGGTGACCCCGGACATGCCGAATTTGCGACATTCTGGAAAGGACCCAAAAATAATTTTTAACCATTTTCACAAAAAAGTGATTTTTTTTATTTTTTTTCGACTTAAAAACGGTGACCCCGGACATGCCGAATTTGCGACATTCTGGAAAGGACCCAAAAAATAATTTTTAACCATTTTCACAAAAAGTGATTTTTTTATTTATTTTTTTCACAAAAAGTGATTTTTTAAATTTAACCATTTTCTGGACTTAAAAACGGTGACCCGGAACATGCCGAATTTGCGACATTCTGGAAAGGACCCAAAAAATAATTTTTAACCATTTTCACAAAAAAGTGATTTTTTATTTATTTTTTCGGGACTTAAAACGGTGACCCCGGACATGCCGAATTTGCGACATTCTGAAAGGACCCAAAAATAATTTTTAACCATTTTCACAAAAAAGTGATTTTTTTTTTTTTTTCGGGACTTAAAAACGGTGACCCAGGACATGCCGAATTTGCGACATTCTGGAAAGGACCCAAAATAATTTTTAACCATTTTCACAAAAAAGTGATTTTTTTTTTTTTTTTTCGGGACTTAAATACGGGTGACCCCGGACATGCCGAATTTGCGACATTCTGGAAAGGACCCAAAAATAATTTTTAACCATTTTCACAAAAAAGTGATTTTTTTTTTTTTTATTTTTTCGGGACTTAAAAACGGTGACCCCGGACATGCCGAATTTGCGACATTCTGGAAAGGACCCCAAAATAATTTTTAACCATTTTCACAAAAAAGTGATTTTTTATTTATTTTTTTTTTTTATTTTTTCGGGACTTAAAAACGGTGACCCCGGACATGCCGAATTTGCGACATTCTGGAAAGGACCCAAAAATAATTTTTAACCATTTTCACAAAAAAGTGATTTTTTTAATTTATTTTTTCGGGACTTAAAAACGGTGACCCCGGACATGCCGAATTTGCGACATTCTGGAAAGGACCCAAAAAATAATTTTTAACCATTTTCACAAAAAAGTGATTTTTTTTTTTTTTTTTCGGGACTTAAAAACGGTGACCAAGGAACATGCCGAATTTGCGACATTCTGGAAAGGACCCCAAAAATAATTTTTAACCATTTTCACAAAAAAGTGATTTTTTTTTTTTTTTTTTTTTCGGACTTAAAACGGTGACCCGGACATGCCGAATTTGCGACATTCTGAAAGGACCCAAAAATTTTTTAACCATTTTCAAAAAAGTTTTTTTTTTTTTTTTTCGGGACTTAAAAACGGTGACCCCGGAACATGCCGAATTTGCGACATTCTGGAAAGGACCCAAAAATAATTTTTAACCATTTTCAAAAAAAGTGAAAAAGTGATTTTTTAAATTTATTTTTTTCGGGACTTAAAAACGGTGACCCCGGACATGCCGAATTTGCGACATTCTGGAAAGGACCCAAAAATAATTTTTAACCATTTTCACAAAAAAGTGATTTTTTTTTATTTTTTCGGGACTTAAAAACGGTGACCCCGGACATGCCGAATTTGCGACATTCTGGAAAGGACCCCGAAAATAATTTTTAACCATTTTCACAAAAAAGTGATTTTTTTTTTTTTTTTTTTTTTTTCGGGACTTAAAAACGGTGACCCCGGACATGCCGAATTTGCGACATTCTGAAAGGACCCCGAAAATAATTTTTAACCATTTTCACAAAAAAGTGATTTTTTTATTTATTTTTTCACAAAAAAGTGATTTTTAAATTTCATTTTTTTTTTTTTTCGGGACTTAAAAACGGTGACCCCGGACATGCCGAATTTGCGACATTCTGGAAAGGACCCCGAAAATAATTTTTAACCATTTTCACAAAAAAGTGTTTTTTTTTATTTTTCGTGATTTTTTTTTTTTTTGATTTTTTAAATTTTTTTTTCGGACTTAAAAACGGTGACCCCGGACATGCCGAATTTGCGACATTCTGGAAAGGACCCAAAAAATAATTTAACCATTTTCACAAAAAAGTGATTTTTTTTTTTTTTTCGGGACTTAAAAACGGTGACCCCGGACATGCCGAATTTGCGACATTCTGGAAAGGACCCAAAAAATAATTTTTAACCATTTTCACAAAAAAGTGATTTTTTTTTATTTTTTTCGGGACTTAAAAAAACGGTGACCCCGGACATGCCGAATTTGCGACATTCTGGAAAGGACCCAAAAATAATTTTTAACCATTTTCACAAAAAAAGTGATTTTTTTAATTTTTTTTTCACAAAAAAGTGATTTTTCTGGGAAATTTATTTTTCAAAAAAAGGAAAAACGGTGACCCCGGACATGCCGAATTTGCGACATTCTGGAAAGGGCCCCGAAAATAATTTTTAACCATTTTCACAAAAAAGTGATTTTTTTTTTATTTTTTCACAAAAAAGTGATTTTTTAAATTTATTTTTTCGGGACTTAAAAACGGTGACCCCGGACATGCCGAATTTGCGACATTCTGGAAAGGACCCAAAAAATAATTTTTAACCATTTTCACAAAAAAAGTGATTTTTTTTTTTATTTTTCGGGACTTAAAAACGGTGACCCGGACATGCCGAATTTGCGACATTCTGGAAAGGACCCAAAAATAATTTTTAACCATTTTCACAAAAAAAAAACGTGATTTTTTAAATTTATTTTTTTTTTCAATGTTTTTATTTATTTTTCGGGACTTAAAACGGTGACCCGGACATGCCGAATTTGCGACATTCTGGAAAGGACCCCAAAAATAATTTTTAACCATTTTCACAAAAAAGTGATTTTTTTATTTATTTTTTCACAAAAAAAGTTTTTTAAATTTTTTTTTCGGGACTTAAAAATGGTGACCCCGGACATGCCGAATTTGCGACATTCTGGAAAGGACCCCAAAAATAATTTTTAACCATTTTCACAAAAAAGTGATTTTTTTTTTAACCATTTATTTTTTTTTTTTATTTTTTCGACTTAAAAACGGTGACCCCGGACATGCCGAATTTGCGACATTCTGGAAAGGACCCAAAAATAATTTTTAACCATTTTCACAAAAAGTGATTTTTAAATTTTTTTTTTTCGGGACTTAAAAACGGTGACCCCGGACATGCCGAATTTGCGACATTCTGGAAAGGACCCCGAAAATAATTTTTAACCATTTTCACAAAAAAGTGATTTTTTTTTTTTTTTCGGGACTTAAAAACGGTGACCCCGGACATGCCGAATTTGCGACATTCTGGAAAGGACCCAAAAAATAATTTTTAACCATTTTCACAAAAAAGTGATTTTTTTTTATTTTTTTCGGGACTTAAAAACGGTGACCCCGGACATGCCGAATTTGCGACATTCTGGAAAGGACCCAAAAATAATTTTTAACCATTTTCACAAAAAAGTGATTTTTTTTTAATTTTTTTTTCACAAAAAACATGTTTGATTTTTTTTTAACCATTTAAAAAAAGTGATTTTTAAATTTATTTTTTCGGGACTTAAAACGGTGACCCCGGACATGCCGAATTTGCGACATTCTGGAAAGGACCCAAAAATAATTTTTAACCATTTTCACAAAAAGTGATTTTTTTTTTTTTTTTAAATTTATTTTTCGGGACTTAAAAACGGTGACCCCGGACATGCCGAATTTGCGACATTCTGGAAAGGACCCAAAAATAATTTTTAACCATTTTCACAAAAAAGTGATTTTTTGTTTAAAAACGGTGACCCAGGAACATGCCGAAACATTCTGGAAAGGACCCAAAAATAATTTTTAACCATTTTTCACAAAAAGTGATTTTTTTTTATTTTTTCGGGACTTAAAAACGGTGACCCCGGACATGCCGAATTTGCGACATTCTGAAAGGACCCAAAATAATTTTTAACCATTTTCACAAAAAGTGATTTTTTTTTCGGGAAATTTATTTTTGGAACAAAAAATGATTTTTTTTCAAAAAAGTTTTTTTTTTTTTTCGGGACTTAAAACGGTGACCCCGGACATGCCGAATTTGCGACATTCTGGAAAGGACCCAAAAATAATTTTTAACCATTTTCACAAAAAAGTGATTTTTTTATTTATTTTTTCACAAAAAAAGTGATTTTTAAATTTATTTTTTCGGACTTAAAAACGGTGACCCCGGACATGCCGAATTTGCGACATTCTGGAAAGGACCCAAAAATAATTTTTAACCATTTTCACAAAAAAGTGATTTTTTTTTTTATTTTTTCGGGACTTAAAACGGTGACCCCGGACATGCCGAATTTGCGACATTCTGGAAAGGACCCCAAAAATAATTTTTAACCATTTTCAAAAAAGTGATTTTTTAAATTTTTTTATTTTTTTTCGGGACTTAAAAACGGTGACACATGCCGAATTTGCGACATTCTGGAAAGGACCCAAAAATAATTTTTAACCATTTTCACAAAAAAGTGATTTTTTTTTTTTTTCGGGACTTAAAAACGGTGACCCCGGACATGCCGAATTTGCGACATTCTGGAAAGGACCCAAAAATAATTTTTAACCATTTTCACAAAAAAGTGATTTTTTTAAATTTATTTTTTTCACAAAAAGTGATTTTTAAATTTTCATTTTTTATTTATTTTTTCGGGACTTAAAACGGTGACCCGGACATGCCGAATTTGCGACATTCTGGAAAGGACCCAAAAATAATTTTTAACCATTTTCACAAAAAAAGTGATTTTTTTTTTTTTTTTTTTTTTCGGGACTTAAAACGGTGACCCGGACATGCCGAATTTGCGACATTCTGGAAAGGACCCAAAATAATTTTTAACCATTTTCACAAAAAAGTGATTTTTTTTTATTTTTTCACAAAAAAGTGATTTTTTAAATTTATTTTTTCGACTTAAAAACGGTGACCCCGGACATGCCGAATTTGCGACATTCTGGAAAGGACCCAAAAATAATTTTTAACCATTTTCACAAAAAGTGATTTTTTTTTTTTTTTTTCGGGACTTAAAACGGTGACCCCGGACATGCCGAATTTGCGACATTCTGAAAGGACCCCAAAAATAATTTTTAACCATTTTCACAAAAAAGTGATTTTTAAATTTATTTTTTCGGGACTTAAAAACGGTGACCCCGGACATGCCGAATTTGCGACATTCTGGAAAGGACCCCAAAAATAATTTTTAACCATTTTCACAAAAAAGTGATTTTTTTTTTTTTTTTTTTTCGGGACTTAAAAACGGTGACCCCGGACATGCCGAATTTGCGACATTCTGGAAAGGACCCAAAAAATAATTTTTAACCATTTTCACAAAAAAGTGATTTTTTTAATTTATTTTTCACAAAAAAAGTTTTTTTTAAATTTTTTTTTTCGGGACTTAAAATACGGTGACCCGGACATGCCGAATTTGCGACATTCTGGAAAGGACCCAAAAAATAATTTTTAACCATTTTCACAAAAAAGTGATTTTTTTTTTTTTTTTTTCACAAAAAAGTGATTTTTTTTTTTTTTTCGGGACTTAAAAACGGTGACCCGGACATGCCGAATTTGCGACATTCTGAAAGGACCCAAAAATAATTTTTAACCATTTTCACAAAAAGTGATTTTTAAATTTATTTTTTTTTTTTTCTTAAAAACGGTGACCCCGGACATGCCGAATTTGCGACATTCTGGAAAGGACCCAAAATAATTTTTAACCATTTTCACAAAAAAGTGATTTTTTTTTTTTTTTTTAAATTAATTTTTTCGGACTTAAAAACGGTGACCCCGGACATGCCGAATTTGCGACATTCTGAAAGGACCCAAAAAATAATTTTTAACCATTTTCACAAAAAAGTGATTTTTTTTTATTTTTCGGGACTTAAAAACGGTGACCCCGGACATGCCGAATTTGCGACATTCTGGAAAGGACCCAAAAAATAATTTTTAACCATTTTCACAAAAAAGTGATTTTTTAAATTTATTTTTCAGGACTTAAAAATTTTTTGCGGGACTTAAAAACGGTGACCCCGGACATGCCGAATTTGCGACATTCTGAAAGGACCCAAAAAAATAATTTTTAACCATTTTCACAAAAAGTGATTTTTTTTTTTATTTTTTCGGGACTTAAAAACGGTGACCCCGGAACATGCCGAATTTGCGACATTCTGAAAGGACCCAAAAAATAATTTTTAACCATTTTCAAAAAAAGTGATTTTTTAAATTTATTTTTTCGGGACTTAAAACGGTGACCCCGGACATGCCGAATTTGCGACATTCTGAAAGGACCCAAAATAATTTTTAACCATTTTCACAAAAAAGTGATTTTTTTAATTTATTTTTCACAAAAAAGTGATTTTTAAATTTATTTTTTCGGGACTTAAAACGGTGACCCCGGACATGCCGAATTTGCGACATTCTGGAAAGGACCCAAAAAATAATTTTTAACCATTTTCACAAAAAAGTGATTTTTTTTAACCATTTTCATTTTTTTTTTTTTTTCGGGACTTAAAAACGGTGACCCCGGACATGCCGAATTTGCGACATTCTGGAAAGGACCCCGAAAAATAATTTTTAACCATTTTCACAAAAAAGTGATTTTTTAAATTTATTTTTTTTTTCGGGACTTAAAAACGGTGACCCCGGACATGCCGAATTTGCGACATTCTGGAAAGGACCCAAAAATAATTTTTAACCATTTTCACAAAAAAAAAGTGATTTTTTTTTTTTTTTTTTTTCGGGACTTAAAAATTTTTCGGGTGACCCCGGACATGCCGAATTTGCGACATTCTGGAAAGGACCCAAAAAATAATTTTTAACCATTTTCACAAAAAGTGATTTTTTTTTTTTTTTTTTTTCGACTTAAAACGGTGACCCCGGACATGCCGAATTTGCGACATTCTGGAAAGGACCCAAAAATAATTTTTAACCATTTTCACAAAAAAGTGATTTTTTTAATTTATTTTTTTTTTTAAATTTATTTTTTCTGGACTTAAAACGGTGACCCCGGACATGCCGAATTTGCGACATTCTGGAAAGGACCCAAAAAATAATTTTTAACCATTTTCACAAAAAAGTGATTTTTTTTTATTTTTCGGGACTTAAAAACGGTGACCCCGGACATGCCGAATTTGCGACATTCTGGAAAGGACCCAAAATAATTTTTTAACCATTTTCACAAAAAAGTGATTTTTTAATTTATTTTTTCGGGACTTAAAAACGGTGACCCCGGACATGCCGAATTTGCGACATTCTGAAAGGACCCAAAATAATTTTTAACCATTTTCACAAAAAGTGATTTTTTTTTTTTTTTTTCGGGACTTAAAACGGTGACCCCGGACATGCCGAATTTGCGACATTCTGGAAAGGACCCAAAAAATAATTTTTAACCATTTTCACAAAAAAGTGATTTTTTTATTTATTTTTTTCACAAAAAGTGATTTTTAAATTTATTTTTTCGGGACTTAAAAACGGTGACCCCGGACATGCCGAATTTGCGACATTCTGGAAAGGACCCAAAAAATAATTTTTAACCATTTTCACAAAAAAGTGATTTTTTAAATTTATTTTTTTTTTTTTTTTCGGGACTTAAAAACGGTGACCCCGGACATGCCGAATTTGCGACATTCTGGAAAGGACCCAAAAAATAATTTTTAACCATTTTCACAAAAAAGTGATTTTTTTTTTCTTTTTTTCGGGACTTAAAAACGGTGACCCCGGACATGCCGAATTTGCGACATTCTGGAAAGGACCCAAAAATAATTTTTAACCATTTTCACAAAAAAGTGATTTTTTAAATTTTTTTTCACAAAAACCCCGACATGATTTTTCTGGAAAAAAAATTTTTATTTTTCGGGACTTAAAAACGGTGACCCCGGACATGCCGAATTTGCGACATTCTGAAAGGACCCAAAAATAATTTTTAACCATTTTCACAAAAAAGTGATTTTTTTTTATTTATTTTTTTCAAAAAAAGTGATTTTTTAAATTTATTTTTTTTTCGGGACTTAAAAACGGTGACCCCGGACATGCCGAATTTGCGACATTCTGGAAAGGACCCAAAATAATTTTTAACCATTTTCACAAAAAAGTGATTTTTTTTTTATTTTTTTGATTTTTAAATTTATTTTTCGGGACTTAAAAACGGTGACCCCGGACATGCCGAATTTGCGACATTCTGGAAAGGACCCAAAAAATAATTTTTAACCATTTTTCACAAAAAGTGATTTTTTATTTATTTTTTCGGGACTTAAAAACGGTGACCCCGGACATGCCGAATTTGCGACATTCTGGAAAGGACCCAAAAAATAATTTTTAACCATTTTCACAAAAAGTGATTTTTTAAATTTTTTTTTTCGGGACTTAAAAACGGTGACCCCGGACATGCCGAATTTGCGACATTCTGGAAAGGACCCAAAAAATAATTTTTAACCATTTTCACAAAAAGTGATTTTTTTTTTTTTTTTCGGGACTTAAAACGGTGACCCCGACATGCCGAATTTGCGACATTCTGGAAAGGACCCCAAAATAATTTTTAACCATTTTCACAAAAAAGATTTTTTTTGTTTTTTTTTTTTTTTTTCGGGACTTAAAAACGGTGACCAAGGAACATGCCGAATTTGCGACATTCTGGAAAGGACCCAAAAAATAATTTTTAACCATTTTCACAAAAAAAGTGATTTTTTAAATGTTTTTTTTTTTTTCGGGACTTAAAACGGTGACCCCGGACATGCCGAATTTGCGACATTCTGGAAAGGACCCAAAAATAATTTTTAACCATTTTCACAAAAAAGTGATTTTTTTTCGGGAAATTTATTTTTTCACAAAAAGTGATTTTTTAATTTATTTTTCAAAAAAGGGACTTAAAACGGTGACCCCGGACATGCCGAATTTGCGACATTCTGGAAAGGACCCAAAAATAATTTTTAACCATTTTCACAAAAAAGTGATTTTTTTTTGATTTTTTTAATTTTTTCGGGACTTAAAAACGGTGACCCCGGACATGCCGAATTTGCGACATTCTGAAAGGACCCCAAAAATAATTTTTAACCATTTTCACAAAAAAGTGATTTTTAAATTTATTTTTTCGGGACTTAAAACGGTGACCCCGGACATGCCGAATTTGCGACATTCTGGAAAGGACCCAAAAAATAATTTTTAACCATTTTCACAAAAAAGTGATTTTTTTTTAATTTTTTCGGGACTTAAAAACGGTGACCCGGACATGCCGAATTTGCGACATTCTGGAAAGGACCCAAAAAATAATTTTTAACCATTTTCACAAAAAAGTGATTTTTAAATTATTTTTTTTTCGACTTAAAAACGGTGACCCCGGACATGCCGAATTTGCGACATTCTGGAAAGGACCCAAAAATAATTTTTAACCATTTTCACAAAAAAGTGATTTTTTTTTTTTTTTTTTCACAAAAAAGTGATTTTTTAAATTTATTTTTTCGGGACTTAAAAACGGTGACCCCGGACATGCCGAATTTGCGACATTCTGGAAAGGACCCAAAAATAATTTTTAACCATTTTCAAAAAAAGTGATTTTTTTAAATTTATTTTTTCGGGACTTAAAAAGGATTTTGCGACATTCTGAAAGGACCCAAAAAATATTTTTTCAAAAAAGTGATTTTTTAAATTTATTTTTTTCGGGACTTAAAAACGGTGACCCCGGACATGCCGAATTTGCGACATTCTGGAAAGGACCCAAAAATAATTTTTAACCATTTTCACAAAAAAGTGATTTTTTTGGAAATTTTTTTTTTCGGGACTTAAAAACGGTGACCCCGGACATGCCGAATTTGCGACATTCTGAAAGGACCCAAAAATAATTTTTAACCATTTTCACAAAAAAGTGATTTTTTTTTATTTTTTCGGACTTAAAAACGGTGACCCCGGACATGCCGAATTTGCGACATTCTGGAAAGGACCCAAAAATAATTTTTAACCATTTTCACAAAAAAAAGTGATTTTTTTTTATTTTTTCGGGACTTAAAACGGTGACCCCGGACATGCCGAATTTGCGACATTCTGGAAAGGACCCAAAAATAATTTTTAACCATTTTCACAAAAAAGTGATTTTTTTTTTTTTATTTTTTCACAAAAAAGTGATTTTTTAAATTTATTTTTTTTTTCGGGACTTAAAAACGGTGACCCCGGACATGCCGAATTTGCGACATTCTGAAAGGACCCAAAAATAATTTTTAACCATTTTCACAAAAAAGTGATTTTTTTTTTTTTTTTTTTTCGGGACTTAAAACGGTGACCCGGAACATGCCGAATTTGCGACATTCTGAAAGGACCCCAAAAATAATTTTTAACCATTTTCACAAAAAAAGTGATTTTTTTTATTTATTTTTTCGGGACTTAAAACGGTGACCCGGACATGCCGAATTTGCGACATTCTGGAAAGGACCCAAAAAATAATTTTTAACCATTTTCACAAAAAAGTGTTTTTTTTTTTTTTTTTCGGGACTTAAAAACGGTGACCCCGGACATGCCGAATTTGCGACATTCTGAAAGGACCCCAAAATAATTTTTAACCATTTTCACAAAAAAGTGATTTTTTTTATTTATTTTTTCACAAAAAAAGTTTTTTTAATTTATTTTTTCGGGACTTAAAAACGGTGACCCCGGACATGCCGAATTTGCGACATTCTGGAAAGGACCCAAAAAATAATTTTTAACCATTTTCACAAAAAAGTGATTTTTTTTATTTATTTTTTCACAAAAAAGTGATTTTTTTTATTTTTCGGGACTTAAAAACGGTGACCCCGGACATGCCGAATTTGCGACATTCTGGAAAGGACCCAAAAATAATTTTTAACCATTTTCACAAAAAAGTGTTTTTTATTTATTTTTTTTCGGGACTTAAAACGGTGACCCCGGACATGCCGAATTTGCGACATTCTGGAAAGGACCCAAAAAATAATTTTTAACCATTTTCACAAAAAAAGTGATTTTTTTTTTTTTTTTTTCGGGACTTAAAAACGGTGACCCCGGACATGCCGAATTTGCGACATTCTGGAAAGGACCCAAAAAATAATTTTTAACCATTTTCACAAAAAAGTGATTTTTTTTTTTTTTTTTCACAAAAAAGTGATTTTTTAAATTTATTTTTTTTTTAATTTTTCGGACTTAAAACGGTGACCCCGGACATGCCGAATTTGCGACATTCTGGAAAGGACCCAAAAAATAATTTTTAACCATTTTCACAAAAAAGTGATTTTTTTTTTTTTTTTTTTCGGGACTTAAAAACGGTGACCCCGGACATGCCGAATTTGCGACATTCTGGAAAGGACCCAAAAATAATTTTTAACCATTTTCACAAAAAGTGATTTTTTTTTTTTTTTTTTTTTCGGGACTTAAAAACGGTGACCCCGGACATGCCGAATTTGCGACATTCTGGAAAGGACCCAAAAATAATTTTTAACCATTTTCACAAAAAGTGATTTTTTAAATTTATTTTTCGGGACTTAAAAACGGTGACCCCGGACATGCCGAATTTGCGACATTCTGAAAGGACCCAAAAAATAATTTTTAACCATTTTCACAAAAAAAAAGTTTATTTTTTTAAAAGCGGTGACCCCGGACATGCCGAATTTTTCTGGAAAGGACCCAAAAATTTTTTTTTCACAAAAAAGTGATTTTTTAAATTTTTTTTTCGGACTTAAAAACGGTGACCCCGGACATGCCGAATTTGCGACATTCTGGAAAGGACCCAAAAATAATTTTTAACCATTTTCACAAAAAAGATTTTTTTTTTTTTTTTTTTTCGGGACTTAAAACGGTGACCCCGGACATGCCGAATTTGCGACATTCTGGAAAGGACCCAAAAATAATTTTTAACCATTTTCACAAAAAAGTGATTTTTTAAATTTTTTTTTAAATTTATTTTTCGGGACTTAAAACGGTGACCCCGGACATGCCGAATTTGCGACATTCTGGAAAGGACCCAAAAATAATTTTTAACCATTTTCACAAAAGTGATTTTTTAAAAAAAAGTTATTTTTTCGGGACTTAAAACGGTGACCCCGGACATGCCGAATTTGCGACATTCTGAAAGGACCCAAAATAATTTTTAACCATTTTCACAAAAAGTGATTTTTTTTTTTTTTTCGGGACTTAAAACGGTGACCCCGGACATGCCGAATTTGCGACATTCTGGAAAGGACCCAAAAATAATTTTTAACCATTTTCACAAAAAGTGATTTTTTTTTATTTTTTTTTCACAAAAAAGTTTTTTTTTCGGGACTTAAAAACGGTGACCCCGGACATGCCGAATTTGCGACATTCTGGAAAGGACCCAAAAATAATTTTTAACCATTTTCACAAAAAAGTGATTTTTTTTTTTTTTTTTTTTTTCGGGACTTAAAAACGGTGACCCGGACATGCCAATTTGCGACATTCTGAAAGGACCCAAAAAATAATTTTTAACCATTTTCAAAAAAAGTGATTTTTTTTTCTTTTTTTTTTTCGACTTAAAAAACGGTGACCCCGGACATGCCGAATTTGCGACATTCTGGAAAGGACCCAAAATAATTTTTAACCATTTTCACAAAAAGTGATTTTTTTTTTTTTTTTTTGGGACTTAAAACGGTGACCCCGGACATGCCGAATTTGCGACATTCTGGAAAGGACCCAAAAAATAATTTTTAACCATTTTCACAAAAAAGTGATTTTTTTTTTTTTTTTTTTTCGGGACTTAAAAACGGTGACCCCGGACATGCCGAATTTGCGACATTCTGGAAAGGACCCAAAAAATAATTTTTAACCATTTTCACAAAAAAGTGATTTTTTTTTTTTTTTTTTTTCGGGACTTAAAAACGGTGACCCCGGACATGCCGAATTTGCGACATTCTGGAAAGGACCCAAAAATAATTTTTAACCATTTTCACAAAAAAAGTGATTTTTTTTTATTTTTTTTCGGGACTTAAAACGGTGACCCCGGACATGCCGAATTTGCGACATTCTGGAAAGGACCCAAAAATAATTTTTAACCATTTTCACAAAAAAGTGATTTTTTTTTATTTTTTCGGGACTTAAAACGGTGACCCCGGACATGCCGAATTTGCGACATTCTGGAAAGGACCCAAAAAATAATTTTTAACCATTTTCACAAAAAAAGTGATTTTTTTAAATTTTTTTTTCGGGACTTAAAACGGTGACCACGGACATGCCGAATTTGCGACATTCTGGAAAGGACCCCGAAAATAATTTTTAACCATTTTCACAAAAAAGTGATTTTTTTTTTTTTTTTTTTCGGGACTTAAAAACGGTGACCCCGGACATGCCGAATTTGCGACATTCTGGAAAGGACCCAAAAATAATTTTTAACCATTTTCACAAAAAAGTGATTTTTAAATTTTTCGGGACTTAAAAAACAAACATGCCGATTTTTTTTTTTAACCATTTTCAAAAAAGTGATTTTTTTTTTTTTTTTCGGACTTAAAAACGGTGACCCCGGACATGCCGAATTTGCGACATTCTGGAAAGGACCCAAAAATAATTTTTAACCATTTTCACAAAAAAGTGATTTTTTTTTTTTTTTTTTTTCGGGACTTAAAAACGGTGACCCCGGACATGCCGAATTTGCGACATTCTGGAAAGGACCCAAAAAATAATTTTTAACCATTTTCACAAAAAAGTGATTTTTTAAATTTATTTTTTCGGGACTTAAAAACGGTGACCCCGGACATGCCGAATTTGCGACATTCTGGAAAGGACCCAAAAATAATTTTTAACCATTTTCACAAAAAGTGATTTTTTTTATTTTTTCACAAAAAAGTGATTTTTTTTATTTTTTTTTCGGGACTTAAAAACGGTGACCCCGGACATGCCGAATTTGCGACATTCTGAAAGGACCCAAAAATAATTTTTAACCATTTTCACAAAAAAGTGATTTTTTTTTTTTTTCACAAAAAAGTTTTTTTTTTATTTTTAAATTCATTTTCGGGACTTAAAAACGGTGACCCGGACATGCCGAATTTGCGACATTCTGGAAAGGACCCAAAAAATAATTTTTAACCATTTTCACAAAAAAGTGATTTTTTTTTTTTTTTTCGGGACTTAAAAACGGTGACCCCGGACATGCCGAATTTGCGACATTCTGGAAAGGACCCAAAAATAATTTTTAACCATTTTCACAAAAAAAATGATTTTTTAAAAAAGTTTTTTATTTTTTTCGGGACTTAAAAACGGTGACCCCGGACATGCCGAATTTGCGACATTCTGGAAAGGACCCAAAAAATTTTTTTGATTTTTTTTATTTTTTTCAAAAAAGTGATTTTTTAAATTTATTTTTTCGGGACTTAAAAACGGTGACCCCGGACATGCCGAATTTGCGACATTCTGGAAAGGACCCAAAAATAATTTTTAACCATTTTCACAAAAAAGTGATTTTTTAAATTTTTTTTCGGGACTTAAAAACGGTGACCCGGACATGCCGAATTTGCGACATTCTGGAAAGGACCCAAAAATAATTTTTAACCATTTTCACAAAAAGTGATTTTTTTTTTTTTTTTCACAAAAAAGTTTTTTAAATTTTTTTTCGGACTTAAAAACGGTGACCCCGGACATGCCGAATTTGCGACATTCTGGAAAGGACCCAAAAAATAATTTTTAACCATTTTCACAAAAAAGTGATTTTTTTATTTATTTTTCACAAAAAGTGATTTTGGAAAGGACCCAAATTTTTAACCATTTTCACAAAAAAGTGATTTTTTAAATTTATTTTTTCGGGACTTAAAAACGGTGACCCCGGACATGCCGAATTTGCGACATTCTGGAAAGGACCCAAAAATAATTTTTAACCATTTTCACAAAAAAGTGATTTTTTAAAAAAAGTGATTTTTATTTTTTCGACTTAAAACGGTGACCCGGACATGCCGAATTTGCGACATTCTGGAAAGGACCCAAAAATAATTTTTAACCATTTTCACAAAAAAGTGATTTTTTTTTTTTTTTTTTCGGGACTTAAAAACGGTGACCCCGGACATGCCGAATTTGCGACATTCTGGAAAGGACCCAAAAATAATTTTTAACCATTTTCACAAAAAAGTGATTTTTTTTATTTTTTTTTTCGGGACTTAAAAACGGTGACCCCGGACATGCCGAATTTGCGACATTCTGGAAAGGACCCAAAAATAATTTTTAACCATTTTCACAAAAAAGTGATTTTTTTTTGTATTTTTCGGGACTTAAAACGGTGACCCCGGACATGCCGAATTTGCGACATTCTGGAAAGGACCCAAAAATAATTTTTAACCATTTTCACAAAAAAGTGATTTTTTTTTTTTTCATTTTTTTTTTTATTTTTTCGACTTAAAAACGGTGACCCCGGACATGCCGAATTTGCGACATTCTGGAAAGGACCCAAAAATAATTTTTAACCATTTTCACAAAAAAGTGATTTTTTAATTTATTTTTTCATTTCAAAAAAAGTGATTTTTAAATTTATTTTTCGACTTAAAAACGGTGACCCCGGACATGCCGAATTTGCGACATTTTGGAAAGGACCCAAAAATAATTTTTAACCATTTTCACAAAAAAGTGATTTTTTAAATTTATTTTTCGGGACTTAAAAACGGTGACCCCGGACATGCCGAATTTGCGACATTCTGAAAGGACCCAAAAATAATTTTTAACCATTTTCACAAAAAAGTGATTTTTATTTATTTTTCGGGACTTAAAAACGGTGACCCCGGACATGCCGAATTTGCGACATTCTGGAAAGGACCCAAAAATAATTTTTAACCATTTTCACAAAAAAGTGATTTTTAAATTTATTTTTTCGGGACTTAAAAACGGTGACCCCGGACATGCCGAATTTGCGACATTCTGGAAAGGACCCAAAAAATAATTTTTAACCATTTTCACAAAAAGTGATTTTTTAAATTTATTTTTCGGGACTTAAAAACGGTGACCCCGGACATGCCGAATTTGCGACATTCTGGAAAGGACCCAAAAATAATTTTTAACCATTTTCAAAAAAAGTGATTTTTTAAATTTATTTTTTCGGGACTTAAAAACGGTGACCCCGGACATGCCGAATTTGCGACATTCTGGAAAGGACCCAAAATAATTTTTAACCATTTTCACAAAAAAGTGATTTTTTTTTTTTTTCTGAAAGGACCCAAAAATAATTTTTAACTTTTTTATTTTTTTTCACAAAAAGGACTTAAAAACGGTGACCCCGGACATGCCGAATTTGCGACATTCTGGAAAGGACCCAAAAATAATTTTTAACCATTTTCACAAAAAGTGATTTTTTATTTATTTTTTCGGGACTTAAAACGGTGACCCCGGACATGCCGAATTTGCGACATTCTGGAAAGGACCCAAAAATAATTTTTAACCATTTTCACAAAAAGTGATTTTTAAATGTATTTTTTCGGGACTTAAAAACGGTGACCCCGGACATGCCGAATTTGCGACATTCTGGAAAGGACCCCAAAAATAATTTTTAACCATTTTCACAAAAAAGTGATTTTTTAAATTATTTTTTCGGGACTTAAAAACGGTGACCCCGGACATGCCGAATTTGCGACATTCTGGAAAGGACCCCGAAAATAATTTTTAACCATTTTCACAAAAAGTGATTTTTTTTTTTTTTTTTTTTTCGGGACTTAAAAACGGTGACCCCGGACATGCCGAATTTGCGACATTCTGGAAAGGACCCAAAAAATAATTTTTAACCATTTTCACAAAAAAGTGATTTTTTTATTTATTTTTTCACAAAAAAGTGATTTTTTTTTTTTTTCGGGACTTAAAAACGGTGACCCCGGACATGCCGAATTTGCGACATTCTGGAAAGGACCCTTAAAAACGGTGAAAATAATTTTTAACCATTTTCACAAAAAAGTGATTTTTTAAATGATTTTTTTTTTTTTTTTTCGGGACTTAAAAACGGTGACCCCGGACATGCCGAATTTGCGACATTCTGGAAAGGACCCAAAATAATTTTTAACCATTTTCACAAAAAAGTGATTTTTTAAATGTATTTTTTCGGGACTTAAAAACGGTGACCCCGGACATGCCGAATTTGCGACATTCTGGAAAGGACCCAAAAAATAATTTTTAACCATTTTCACAAAAAGTGATTTTTTTTTTTTTCATTTTTTTTTTTTTTTCGGGACTTAAAAACGGTGACCCCCATGCCGAATTTGCGACATTCTGGAAAGGACCCAAAAATATTTTTAACCATTTTCACAAAAAATGATGTTTTAAATGTATTTTTCGATTTTTTTGTATTTATTTTTTCACAAAAAAGTGATTTTTTTTTTTTTTTTTTCGGGACTTAAAACGGTGACCCCACATGCCGAATTTGCGACATTCTGGAAAGGACCCAAAAATAATTTTTAACCATTTTCACAAAAAAGTGATTTTTTAAATGTATTTTTTCGGGACTTAAAAATGGTGACCCCGGACATGCCGAATTTGCGACATTCTGGAAAGGACCCAAAAAATAATTTTTAACCATTTTCACAAAAAAGTGATTTTTTAAATTTATTTTTTTTTAAATTTATTTTTCGGGACTTAAAAACGGTGACCCCGGACATGCCGAATTTGCGACATTCTGGAAAGGGCCCCGAAAATAATTTTTAACCATTTTCACAAAAAAGTGATTTTTTTTTTTTTTTTTTCGGGACTTAAAAACGGTGACCCCCATGCCGAATTTGCGACATTCTGGAAAGGACCCAAAAATATTTTTAACCATTTTCACAAAAAAGTGATTTTTTTTTTTATTTTTCACAAAAAAGTGATTTTTTTTTTTTTTTTTAAAAACGGTGACCCCCATGCCGAATTTGCGACATTCTGGAAAGGACCCAAAAATAATTTTTAACCATTTTCACAAAAAAGTGATGTTTTAAATGTATTTTTTCGGGACTTAAAAACGGTGACCCCGGACATGCCGAATTTGCGACATTCTGGAAAGGACCCCAAAAATAATTTTTAACCATTTTCACAAAAAAGTGATGTTTTAAATGTATTTTTTCGGGACTTAAAAACGGTGACCCCGGACATGCCGAATTTGCGACATTCTGGAAAGGACCCAAAAATAATTTTTAACCATTTTCACAAAAAAGTGATTTTTTTTTTTTTTTTTTCGGGACTTAAAAACGGTGACCCCGGACATGCCGAATTTGCGACATTCTGGAAAGGACCCAAAAATAATTTTTAACCATTTTCACAAAAAGTGATTTTTTTTTTATTTTTTTTTCACAAAAAAGTGATTTTTTTTTTTTTTTCGGGACTTAAAACGGTGACCCCCATGCCGAATTTGCGACATTCTGGAAAGGACCCAAAAAATAATTTTTAACCATTTTCACAAAAAAGTGATGTTTTAAATGTATTTTTTCGGGACTTAAAAACGGTGACCCCGGACATGCCGAATTTGCGACATTCTGGAAAGGGCCCCGAAAATAATTTTTAACCATTTTCACAAAAAAGTGATTTTTTTTTTTTTTTCGGGACTTAAAAACGGTGACCCCGGACATGCCGAATTTGCGACATTCTGGAAAGGACCCAAAAATAATTTTTAACCATTTTCACAAAAAAGTGATTTTTTAAATTTATTTTTCGGGACTTAAAAACGGGACTTAAAACATGCCGGAATTTGCGACATTCTGGAAAGGACCCAAAAAATAATTTTTAACCATTTTCACAAAAAAGTGTTTTTTTTTCTTATTTTTTCGGGACTTAAAAACGGTGACCCGGACATGCCGAATTTGCGACATTCTGGAAAGGACCCAAAAATAATTTTTAACCATTTTCACAAAAAAAATGTTTTTTTTTTTTTTTCGGGACTTAAAACGGTGACCCCGGACATGCCGAATTTGCGACATTCTGGAAAGGACCCAAAAATAATTTTTAACCATTTTCACAAAAAAGTGTTTTTTTTTTATTTTTTTTTTTTCGGGACTTAAAAACGGTGACCCCGGACATGCCGAATTTGCGACATTCTGGAAAGGACCCAAAAATAATTTTTAACCATTTTCACAAAAAAGTGATTTTTTTATTTATTTTTTCACAAAAAGTGACGGGACTTAAAAACGGTGACCAAGGAACATGCCGAATTTGCGACATTCTGGAAAGGACCCAAAAATAATTTTTAACCATTTTCACAAAAAAGTGTTTTTTTTTTTATTTTTTCGGGACTTAAAAACGGTGACCCCGGACATGCCGAATTTGCGACATTCTGGAAAGGACCCAAAAATAATTTTAACCATTTTCAAAAAAAAAGTGATTTTTTTTTTTTTTAAATTTATTTTTTCGGGACTTAAAAACGGTGACCCCGGACATGCCAAATTTGCGACATTCTGGAAAGGACCCAAAAAATAATTTTTAACCATTTTCACAAAAAAGTGATTTTTTTTTATTTATTTTTTCACAAAAAAGAGATTTTTTAAATTTATTTTTTCGGGACTTAAAAACGGTGACCCCGGACATGCCAAATTTGCGACATTCTGGAAAGGACCCAAAAAATAATTTTTAACCATTTTCACAAAAAGTGATTTTTTAAATTTATTTTTTCGGGACTTAAAACGGTGACCCCGGACATGCCGAATTTGCGACATTCTGAAAGGACCCAAAAAATAATTTTTAACCATTTTCACAAAAAAGTGATTTTTATTTTTTTTTTCGGGACTTAAAAACGGTGACCCCGGACATGCCGAATTTGCGACATTCTGGAAAGGACCCAAAAATAATTTTTAACCATTTTCACAAAAAAGTGATTTTTTAAATTTATTTTTTCACAAAAAAGTGATTTTTTAAATTTATTTTTTCGGGACTTAAAAACGGTGACCCCGGACATGCCGAATTTGCGACATTCTGGAAAGGACCCAAAAAATAATTTTTAACCATTTTCACAAAAAAGTGTTTTTTATTTATTTTTTCGGGACTTAAAAACGGTGACCCCGGACATGCCGAATTTGCGACATTCTGGAAAGGACCCAAAAAATAATTTTTAACCATTTTCACAAAAAAGTGATGTTTTAAATGTATTTTTTCGGGACTTAAAAACGGTGACCCGGACATGCCGAATTTGCGACATTCTGGAAAGGACCCAAAAATAATTTTTAACCATTTTCACAAAAAAGTGATTTTTAAATTTATTTTTTCGGGACTTAAAAACGGTGACCCCGGACATGCCGAATTTGCGACATTCTGGAAAGGACCCCAAAAATAATTTTTAACCATTTTCACAAAAAAGTGATTTTTTTTTTTTTTTTTTCGGGACTTAAAAACGGTGACCCCGGACATGCCGAATTTGCGACATTCTGGAAAGGACCCAAAAATAATTTTTAACCATTTTCACAAAAAAGTGTTTTTTATTTATTTTTTTTTTTTTTTTTTCGGGACTTAAAAACGGTGACCCCGGACATGCCGAATTTGCGACATTCTGGAAAGGACCCAAAAAATAATTTTTAACCATTTTCACAAAAAAGTGATGTTTTAAATGTATTTTTTCGGGACTTAAAAACGGTGACCCCGGACATGCCGAATTTGCGACATTCTGGAAAGGACCCCGAAAATAATTTTTAACCATTTTCACAAAAAAGTGATTTTTTTTGTCTTTTTTTTTTCGGGACTTAAAAACGGTGACCCCGGACATGCCGAATTTGCGACATTCTGGAAAGGACCCCGAAAATAATTTTTAACCATTTTCACAAAAAAGTGATTTTTTTTTTCTTTTTTTTCGGGACTTAAAAACGGTGACCCCCATGCCGAATTTGCGACATTCTGGAAAGGACCCAAAAAATATTTTTTAACCATTTTCACAAAAAAGTGATTTTTTTTTTTTTTTTTTTCGGGACTTAAAAACGGTGACCCCGGACATGCCGAATTTGCGACATTCTGGAAAGGACCCAAAAAATAATTTTTAACCATTTTCACAAAAAAGTGATGTTTTAAATGTATTTTTTCGGGACTTAAAAATGGTGACCCCGGACATGCCGAATTTGCGACATTCTGGAAAGGGCCCCGAAAATAATTTTTAACCATTTTCACAAAAAAGTGATGTTTTAAATGTATTTTTTCGGGACTTAAAAATGGTGACCCCGGACATGCCGAATTTGCGACATTCTGGAAAGGACCCCGAAAAATAATTTTTTTCATTTTCACAAAAAAGTGATTTTTTTTTTCTTTTTTTTCGGGACTTAAAAACGGTGACCCCCATGCCGAATTTGCGACATTCTGGAAAGGACCCAAAAAATAATTTTTAACCATTTTCACAAAAAAGTGATTTTTTTAAATTTATTTTTTCACAAAAAAGTGATTTTTTTTTTTTTTTTTTCGGGACTTAAAAACGGTGACCCCGGACATGCCGAATTTGCGACATTCTGGAAAGGACCCAAAAAATAATTTTTAACCATTTTCACAAAAAAGTGATTTTTTAAATGTATTTTTTCGGGACTTAAAATGGTGACCCCGGACATGCCGAATTTGCGACATTCTGGAAAGGACCCAAAAATAATTTTTAACCATTTTCACAAAAAAGTGATGTTTTAAATGTATTTTTTCGGGACTTAAAAATGGTGACCCCGGACATGCCGAATTTGCGACATTCTGGAAAGGACCCAAAAAATAATTTTTAACCATTTTCACAAAAAAGTGATTTTTTTTTTTTTTTTTCGGGACTTAAAAACGGTGACCCCCATGCCGAATTTGCGACATTCTGGAAAGGACCCAAAAAATAATTTTTAACCATTTTCACAAAAAAGTGATTTTTTTAATTTATTTTTTCACAAAAAAGTGATTTTTTTTTTTTTTTTTTCGGGACTTAACCCTTTCATGCGTGAGTTCCAAAAATATTTTAACCATTTTCAAAAAAGTGAGTTTTTATTTTTTTTTCGGGACACGTGATGTTAGAATGTTCTTCCATTCCAGAATGTGATTGATACGTAACAGTACATTTTATCCGCGCTGCCCTCAAACTAAAGCACGCAGCCTGTTTATATTTATAAGTTGTTTTAACTTCAATTTAAAATGATTTTCAAACAAGTTTTTATTTTCTAAAAACAGTTTGAAAATAGGTTTTCCGCCTCCTCATTTTCACAAAAAATAGTCATTTTTACTTTTATGGGATAATTACATTTTTGGGACATTTCTGACAGGGACAAAATTCCCCAAGCACTTCCCAATTGTTTGTGCAGTTCAAAACGTCTGCAGACATTTGCTCATCTCTGAACAGGATCTGCAAATAATTTTCACATTTTCACAAAAATTTCTATTGTAGCGTACTTTATTTATAGAGCATAAATATTTGTGTATATTCTTTATCACCGAATTTGGAAACGTGAGGTAACGTTACTCATTTTATAACCTTTATGATGTTATAGTCAATCGTGCTTAAAAGCCACATTCTTCTATTAGCTCTGTAAAACAATGCTAAATGCGTCAGAAAGTATTATCTTTTTGCATTTTGAAAAAACCATGGCCTTATGACTCTCAAGTGGTGCAGCGGTCAAAGGCACAGCACATCAGTATAGAGGTGTCACTACAGACTCCCTGGTTCAAATCCAGGCTGCGTTTCCATCAAAGTAAGTGCCTTTTACGTTATAATAGTTTTAATAATTAGTTTTCCGTACTTTCTGCTGTAGCTGTAGATCATAATATATTCCTTATAACTTCTGGACACGTGGAGGTAACGTTAATTTTATAACCATTATGGTGTTATTGTCAATCATGCTTTTTACATTATTTATTAGCTCTTAAAACAAGCAGTTGCGTCAGAAAACTATTAGCTTTGTTGTATTTTGAAGGACCCTGGCCTTTTGACTCCCAAAAAGTGATTTTTTGGCACTACAGACACCCTGGTTCAAATCCAGGCTGTATCACACCTGGCTGTGATTTGCGAGTCCCATTCTGCGAAAGGACCAAAAAATCCGAGTTTGGCCGGTGTAGGCCATCATTGTAAATAATAATTTGTTCTTACATTACTTGCCTAGTTAAATAAAAAAAAATATGACCATTTTGTTTATTTGGTCTATTCAGCATAAAACTCTGTTCTGCCCATGCCTTGCCCATTCTGGAGCTCAAAAATTATTTTTACTTTATAACTCAAATCTGTGATTTTGTCAATGCAATAAACTATTTTTTTATAGCAGTGTTTATTATGTTACTTCTTTGTAGTATTGTTTTATTGACTATATCCTTATATTGTATTCTAATGAATAATTCCTCTTTATTCTGTACTTTCAGAAACATTATTTGCCAATATCATAACTGAAGCTGACATCTTTGGAGCATAAGAATGAGGACAGCTTTTGTATGCTTTAATTAACAGTTGTACTGGATGAAAACACAAAAAAGTGATTATTTTTTAATTTCATTTATTTTATTGCAGTTCTGGAAAGGACCCAAAAATATTTCAACAACTTGTTTTAAGAGGACAAAAAACTGAATATGCGTAACCCATTTTAATATCCATGCAGTGACTGAACAACAACTTTTCCACCCCATCTCTAAGGCATAGTATCATGGCTGGTTTTCAAGTCAATGTCAGGTCAGTCATCACCTTTGCTGCAGATTCTGGAAAGGATGCTTGAGTATGTGATACCATTTTCACAAAAAATGTGAAATTTTTTCTTTTTTTTTCGACTAGAGGTGTATTTTTTTCAAGCTAGAAATGTATTTTGTCATTTTCCTCTGCTTACTTAAAAATGCCAGACAGGCAGACTTTGCAATTCTGGAAAGGACTACCTTGAAAGCAGTTTGAGGGACCATTTTCAGGGAAAATGTCGTTTTTTTTTTAGGGATTGTCTTTGGATGGGCGCCGAGGGGTGTGGTGCTCCTCCAGCAGCTCTCTCATGAGGTTCTCTCTGTATTTTTGGTAAAAAGTAATTTTTACCTAAGGGAGTGGGGAGGATGAGGAAAGTTAGAGGATGATGAGGCAGTGGGGAGGTGGGTGAATATTGTCACTATAATTGCATAATGGATTTGTATGTGAACTGTATTTTCAATTACAAAAATACCTTTTCAGTAATCATCTCACCTTTTTGGCGACTTAACTATGCTGCCGTTGAGGACAGCAGTGTTCTCAGATGGAAAAAATCTTTTATACCATTTTCACAAAAAAGTGATTTTTTTGTTTATCATGTCTGCCTTATCCACGGCCCCCATTTTGAGGTTATAATTCTGAAAGGACACAATCTGGTTTGATCTTTTCTCAAAAAAGGTCAGGTGGTCCACTTCCCTGTGGCCGACATGGTTGCTGTATGGACAGTCTGGAAAGGACATGGAATAATTTTTCATGCCACTTTACTGCCAGCTGTTGACCGTTCTTTTGAACTGACCTTTTCTCTGCATCTTCCTGCATCCGAATGCCGGCATCCCCTTCCTGTTCGACCTGACTGTGCCACATGCCCCTGTGCTGTTGGAGAGCAGATGCTTTTTTTTTGTGGGACTGCTGTACCAATTGTCCACGTGCAAAGTGTGTCCCTTCTGATGAGGAGCCAGCAAATCATTTTTAACCATTTTCACCCCAAGTGATCATTTAATGTTTTTGTCAGTGGTGGACCCTGTGTAAACTATAATATCCTGGACAAATCCTGGTCTTCAGGACGCACATGACAAAGAACTTGACTCCAAACCTGTGCCTTTGGAGGGAATATATTGACGGAAGCCAGCCTAAAAATATAACATCAGGGACTCATCAATGCATAGGTCCTTGTATGGCACAAAGACCCGACCAAATGCTGATGTCAGGCTGATAAGAACATTTCTTATTTTTATAACGGGTCACTTAGGATGGCAGTAGCATTGTTGACAAAATGCAGGCATCGCAGAAGAACTAGGAAGCGATCTTGGGAAAAGAGGGAGGCAAAGAAGGGAGTTTTAAACATAGGATCTGTGCTCCAGTATTCTCTTAGGAGTTCTTCTTTACTTTTCCCATGAGAAGGACTGTCACCAGGAAGGACCCATACATTTTCACTAATTGTGGTTGTCACCCATTTAGCGAGTTTCCCCCTCACTCCTGGCTCTCTTTCTCCTGGAAAGCTCTAAAAAATAGCGATTTTTCTCCACTTTTCCCAAAAGCTGATTTTTTGAAGCACTTGCCTCAGTTGGAAATGGCAAGGGGACGTTGCACTCCAGACTGGGACTCCCAAAGCAGACAGCAGGGCCAGGTGGGGTGAAATGACTGGACATGGCCTTCCAGCTACCACAGAACTCCTGTACTTTTTTTCCACTGTCGGCCTGCCTCCATCACCACCAGCATCTTCAAAGGGACCTGGTAACCTTTTGACAAAAAAGGAAATTTAGATTCAGGGTTCTCAATGGCTAAAAGGTTGAGGGGCAGCTCCTCACTGTCACTGTCAGAATCTGATTCCTGACTTTCATACTCAGACTCATTGTCAGAATTTAAAAAAATCTCCAGAATTTCCACATTTGTGAGTTGTCTCCTTTTGAAAGACATTGTTAAATGCTACAGTTTAGCTTTAGCTACATTTGGCGCAGAGTTTTCGGGAGGTTAAAACGGTTGACTGCCGGACGCCCACTTGTACATTAAATCACTATCAAAAATTTTTTTTCACAAAAATTTGTGTATTTTTTTTATTCACGTGTTTTAAATTCTAGGTGACAACTCATGACATGCCGATTTTGCACAGATTGTAAAGGGCACAATTGTGTGTAAAATACTTTTTTGAAGGTTGTACTGATTATGATGAGCATTTTCCAGCTGTGTAGCCATGTTTTTTAAATGCATTTTTCGGGATTCAAACGGTTTGACCAAAGATGTTACAACAAAATGAGGTGAAAGAGTTCAAAAATTTTTTGAGGACTTCCGGAAAAAGTTAATGGTGGGATGTGAACGACGGTAGATGACACACCCCTTCAACATGCATATTCTACAAACAGACCAAAAGTGATCTTTTTCTTATTATCTTTTTCTGTGAGGAAAAAATGCATGGTGACGCTGAAACTAATTTGCGACATTACTTTCGACCTATGAAGTTTTTACCTAGTTATTTTCAAAAAAAAGTGAGCTTTTTGATGTGATTAATTATATATAGTAATTGCTATTAGCTCATTCATATTGTAGTTTACGGTGACCCGAGAGTTAGAAAATATGACTGCTTGTGTTGGGTCAAAATCTTTTCAGCCATTTTCACAAATGTAGCCTACATTTTTCCGGTTAGGATGATTGTTTTATGCTATATTTACTTCTGTGAATATCTGAACAATGCATCCAAAAATAAACTGCTGACATTCTGGACATAAAATAATTTTTAAGGACTGTGTTTGTGTAAATAGTTTCTGAAAAAAGTGATTTTTCAAACGCTGATTGTTTTCGGATTCGAAACTGCCCCGTTTAAAGGAACATTCTAAAAAAATTTAAACACACGGGTGTGATCGTACGCTTCAGGGACCACTTTTAGAACGATCACACCCGTGTGATGGTACGTGTGAAAGGGTTAAAAACGGTGACCCCCATGCCGAATTTGCGACATTCTGGAAAGGACCCAAAAAATAATTTTTAACCATTTTCACAAAAAAGTGATTTTTTATTCATTTTTTCGGGACTTAAAAACGGTGACCCCGGACATGCCGAATTTGCGACATTCTGGAAAGGGCCCCGAAAATAATTTTTAACCATTTTCACAAAAAAGTGTTTTTTTTTTTTTTTTTCGGGACTTAAAAACGGTGACCCCGGATATGCCGAATTTGCGACATTCTGGAAAGGACCCAAAAAATAATTTTTAACCATTTTCACAAAAAAGTGTTTTTTATTTATTTTTTCGGGACTTAAAAACGGTGACCCCGGACATGCCGAATTTGCGACATTCTGGAAAGGACCCAAAAAATAATTTTTAACCATTTTCACAAAAAAGTGTTTTTTTTTTTTTTTCACAAAAAAGTGATTTTTTAAATTAATTTTTTCGGGACTTAAAAACGGTGACCAAGGAACATGCCGAATTTGCGACATTCTGGAAAGGACCCAAAAATAATTTTTAACCATTTTCACAAAAAAGTGTTTTTTATTTATTTTTTCGGGACTTAAAAACGGTGACCCCGGACATGCCAAATTTGCGACATTCTGGAAAGGACCCAAAAAATAATTTTTAACCATTTTCACAAAAAAGTGTTTTTATTTATTTTTTTCGGGACTTAAAACGGTGACCCCGGACATGCCGAATTTGCGACATTCTGGAAAGGACCCAAAAAATAATTTTTAACCATTTTCACAAAAAAGTGTTTTTTTTATTTATTTTTTTTCACAAAAAGTGATTTTTTAAATTAATTTTTTCGGGACTTAAAAACGGTGACCAAGGAACATGCCGAATTTGCGACATTCTGGAAAGGACCCAAAAAATAATTTTTAACCATTTTCACAAAAAAGTGTTTTTTTTTATTTTTTTTTTCGGGACTTAAAAACGGTGACCCCGGACATGCCGAATTTGCGACATTCTGGAAAGGACCCAAAAAATAATTTTTAACCATTTTCACAAAAAAGTGATTTTTTTTATTTATTTTTTCACAAAAAAGTGATTTTTAAATTAATTTTTTCGGGACTTAAAAACGGTGACCCCGGACATGCCGAATTTGCGACATTCTGGAAAGGGCCCCAAAATAATTTTTAACCATTTTCACAAAAAAAGTGATTTTTTTTTTTTTTTTCGGGACTTAAAAACGGTGACCCCGGACATGACATGCCGAATTTGCGACATTCTGGAAAGGACCCCGAAAATAATTTTTAACCATTTTCACAAAAAAGTGATTTTTTTTTTTTTTTTTCGGGACTTAAAAACGGTGACCCCGGACATGCCGAATTTGCGACATTCTGGAAAGGACCCAAAAATAATTTTTAACCATTTTCACAAAAAAGTGTTTTTATTTATTTTTTTTGGGACTTAAAAACGGTGACCCCGGACATGCCGAATTTGCGACATTCTGGAAAGGACCCAAAAATAATTTTTAACCATTTTCACAAAAAAGTGTTTTTTTTTATTTATTTTTCACAAAAAAATGATTTTTAAATTAATTTTTCGGGACTTAAAACGGTGACCAAGGAACATGCCGAATTTGCGACATTCTGGAAAGGACCCAAAAATAATTTTTAACCATTTTCACAAAAAAAAGTGTTTTTTTTTTTTTTCGGGACTTAAAAACGGTGACCCCGGACATGCCGAATTTGCAACATTCTGGAAAGGACCCAAAAAATAATTTTTAACCATTTTCACAAAAAAGTGATTATTATTTATTTTTTTTCGGGACTTAAAAACAGTGACCCCGAATTTGCGACATTCTGGAAAGGACCCCGAAAATAATTTTTAACCATTTTCACAAAAAAGTGTTTTTTTATTTATTTTTTCGGGACTTAAAAACGGTGACCCCGGACATGCCGAATTTTCGACATTCTGGAAAGGACCCCGAAAATAATTTTTAACCATTTTCACAAAAAAGTGTTTTTTTATTTATTTTTTCGGGACTTAAAAACGGTGACCCCGGACATGCCGAATTTGCGACATTCTGGAAAGGACCCCGAAAATAATTTTTTAACCATTTTCACAAAAAAGTGATTTTTTTTTTATTTTTTTCGGGACTTAAAAACGGTGACCCCGGACATGCCGAATTTGCGACATTCTGGAAAGGACCCAAAAAATAATTTTTAACCATTTTCACAAAAAAATGATTTTTATTTATTTTTTCGGGACTTAAAAACGGTGACCCCGGACATGCCGAATTTGCGACATTCTGGAAAGGACCCAAAAAATAATTTTTAACCATTTTCACAAAAAAGTGTTTTTTATTTATTTTTTCGGGACTTAAAAACGGTGACCCCGGACATGCCGAATTTGCGACATTCTGGAAAGGGCCCCGAAAATAATTTTTAACCATTTTCACAAAAAAGTGTTTTTTTTTTTTTTTTTTTTTTTTCGGGACTTAAAAACGGTGACCCCGGACATGCCGAATTTGCGACATTCTGGAAAGGACCCAGAAAATAATTTTTAACCATTTTCACAAAAAAGTGATTTTTTTTTTATTTTTTCGGGACTTAAAAACGGTGACCCCGGACATGCCGAATTTGCGACATTCTGGAAAGGACCCAAAAAATAATTTTTAACCATTTTCACAAAAAAGTGTTTTTTATTTATTTTTTCGGGACTTAAAAACGGTGACCCCGGACATGCCGAATTTGCGACATTCTGGAAAGGGCCCCGAAAATAATTTTTAACCATTTTCACAAAAAAGTGTTTTTTTTTTTTTTTTTTCGGGACTTAAAAACGGTGACCCCGGATATGCCGAATTTGCGACATTCTGGAAAGGACCCAAAAATAATTTTTAACCATTTTCACAAAAAAGTGTTTTTTTTTTTTTTTTTCGGGACTTAAAAACGGTGACCCCGGACATGCCGAATTTGCGACATTCTGGAAAGGACCCCGAAAATAATTTTTAACCATTTTCACAAAAAGTGATTTTTTAAATTTTTTTTTTAAAAAAGTGTTTTTTTTTTTTCGGGACTTAAAAACGGTGACCCCGGACATGCCGAATTTGCGACATTCTGGAAAGGACCCAAAAATAATTTTTAACCATTTTCACAAAAAAGTGTTTTTTATTTATTTTTTCGGGACTTAAAAACGGTGACCCCGGACATGCCGAATTTGCGACATTCTGGAAAGGACCCAAAAAATAATTTTTAACCATTTTCACAAAAAAGTGATTTTTTTAAATTTATTTTTTCACAAAAAAGTGATTTTTAAATTTATTTTTTCGGGACTTAAAAACGGTGACCCCGGACATGCCGAATTTGCGACATTCTGGAAAGGACCCAAAAAATAATTTTTAACCATTTTCACAAAAAGTGTTTTTTTTTTTATTTTTTCGGGACTTAAAAACGGTGACCCCGGACATGCCGAATTTGCGACATTCTGGAAAGGGCACCGAAAATAATTTTTAACCATTTTCACAAAAAAGTGATTTTTTTTTTTTTTTTTTTTCACAAAAAAGTGATTTTTTAAATTAATTTTTTCAGGACTTAAAAACGGTGACCAAGGAACATGCCGAATTTGCGACATTCTGGAAAGGACCCAAAAAATAATTTTTAACCATTTTCACAAAAAAGTGTTTTTTATTTATTTTTTCGGGACTTAAAAACGGTGACCCCGGACATGCCGAATTTGCGACATTCTGGAAAGGACCCAAAAATAATTTTTAACCATTTTCACAAAAAAGTTTTTTTTTTTTTTTTTTTTTCGGGACTTAAAAACGGTGACCCCCAATGCCGAATTTGCGACATTCTGGAAAGGACCCAAAAAATAATTTTTAACCATTTTCACAAAAAAGTGTTTTTTATTTATTTTTTCGGGACTTAAAACGGTGACCCCGGACATGCCGAATTTGCGACATTCTGGAAAGGACCCAAAATAATTTTTAACCATTTTCACAAAAAGTGATTTTTTTTTTTTTTTTTCGGGACTTAAAAACGGTGACCCCCATGCCGAATTTGCGACATTCTGAAAGGACCCAAAAAATAATTTTTAACCATTTTCACAAAAAGTGTTTTTTTTTTTATTTTTTTTTTTAAATTTATTTTTCGGGACTTAAAAACGGTGACCCCGGACATGCCGAATTTGCGACATTCTGGAAAGGACCCAAAAATAATTTTTAACCATTTTCACAAAAAAGTGATGTTTTAAATGTATTTTTTCGGGACTTAAAAACGGTGACCCCGGACATGCCGAATTTGCGACATTCTGGAAAGGACCCAAAAATAATTTTTAACCATTTTCACAAAAAAGTGTTTTTTTTTTTTTTCGGGACTTAAAACGGTGACCCCGGACATGCCGAATTTGCGACATTCTGGAAAGGACCCAAAAAATAATTTTTAACCATTTTCACAAAAAAGTGTTTTTTTTTTTTTTTTTTTTTCGGGACTTAAAAACGGTGACCCCGGACATGCCGAATTTGCGACATTCTGGAAAGGACCCCGAAAATAATTTTTAACCATTTTCACAAAAAAGTGTTTTTTTTTTTTTTTTTTTCGGGACTTAAAAACGGTGACCCCGGACATGCCGAATTTGCGACATTCTGGAAAGGACCCAAAAAATAATTTAACCATTTTCACAAAAAAGTGATTTTTTAAATTAATTTTTTCGGGACTTAAAAACGGTGACCCCGGACATGCCGAATTTGCGACATTCTGGAAAGGACACAAAAAATAATTTAACCATTTTCACAAAAAAGTGATTTTTTAAATTAATTTTTTCGGGACTTAAAAACGGTGACCCCGGACATGCCGAATTTGCGACATTCTGAAAGGACCCAAAAATAATTTTTACCATTTTCACAAAAAAGTGATTTTTAAATGTTTTTTTTTTCGGGACTTAAAACGGTGACCCCGGACATGCCGAATTTGCGACATTCTGGAAAGGACCCAAAAATAATTTTTAACCATTTTCACAAAAAGTGATTTTTTTTTTATTTTTTTTTTTTAAATTTATTTTTTCGGGACTTAAAAACGGTGACCCCGGACATGCCGAATTTGCGACATTCTGGAAAGGACCCAAAATAATTTTTAACCATTTTCACAAAAAAGTGATTTTTTTTTTTTTTTTCACAAAAAAGTGATTTTTTAAATTTATTTTTTCGGGACTTAAAAACGGTGACCAAGGAACATGCCGAATTTGCGACATTCTGGAAAGGACCCAAAAAATAATTTTTAACCATTTTCACAAAAAAGTGTTTTTTTATTTATTTTTTTTCGAGACTTAAAAACGGTGACCCGACATGCCGAATTTGCGACATTCTGGAAAGGACCCAAAAATAATTTTTAACCATTTTCACAAAAAGTGATTTTTTTTTTATTTTTTCACAAAAAGACTTTTTAAATGGTGACCCGGACATGCCGAATTTGCGACATTCTGAAAGGACCCAAAAATAATTTTTAACCATTTTCACAAAAAAGTTTTTTTTATTTTTTCACAAAAAGAGATTTTTAAATTTATTTTTTCGGGACTTAAAAACGGTGACCCCGGACATGCCGAATTTGCGACATTCTGAAAGGACCCAAAAATAATTTTTAACCATTTTCACAAAAAAGTGATTTTTTTAATTTTTTCACAAAAAAGTGATTTTTTAAATTTATTTTTTCGGACTTAAAAACGGTGACCCCGGAACATGCCGAATTTGCGACATTCTGAAAGGACCCAAAAATAATTTTTAACCATTTTCACAAAAAAGTGATTTTTTTTTTTTTTTTTTCGGGACTTAAAAACGGTGACCCCGGACATGCCGAATTTGCGACATTCTGAAAGGACCCAAAAATAATTTTTAACCATTTTCACAAAAAGTGATTTTTTTTTATTTATTTTTTTTTCGGGACTTAAAACGGTGACCCCGGACATGCCGAATTTGCGACATTCTGAAAGGACCCAAAATAATTTTTAACCATTTTCACAAAAAAGTGTTTTTTTTTTTTTTTTTTCGGGACTTAAAACGGTGACCCCGGACATGCCGAATTTGCGACATTCACTTAAAAACGGTGACCCCGGACATGCCGAATTTGCGACATTCTGAAAGGACCCAAAATATTTTTAACCATTTTCAAAAAAAAGTGATTTTTTTTTTTTTTTTTTTTTCGGGACTTAAAAACGGTGACCCCGGACATGCCGAATTTGCGACATTCTGGAAAGGACCCAAAATAATTTTTAACCATTTTCAAAAAAAATGATTTTTTTTTTTTTTTTTTTTTTTATTTTTTCGGGACTTAAATACGGTGACCCCGGACATGCCGAATTTGCGACATTCTGAAAGGACCCCGAAAATGATTTTTAACCATTTTCAAAAAAAAGTTTTTTTTTTTTTTTTTTTTTCGGGACTTAAATACGGTGACCCCGGACATGCCGAATTTGCGACATTCTGAAAGGACCCCGAAAATGATTTTTAACCATTTTCAAAAAAAGTGATTTTTTTTTTTTTTTCGACTTAAATACGGTGACCCCGGACATGCCGAATTTGCGACATTCTGGAAAGGACCCCGAAAATAATTTTTAACCATTTTCAAAAAAAAGTGATTTTTTTTTTTTTTTTTTTTTTTCGGGACTTAAATACGGTGACCCCGGACATGCCGAATTTGCGACATTCTGGAAAGGACCCCGAAAATGATTTTTAACCATTTTCAAAAAAAAGTGATTTTTTTTTTTTTTTTTTTTTTTTTTTTGGGACTTAAATACGGTGACCCCGGACATGCCGAATTTGCGACATTCTGGAAAGGACCCCGAAAATGATTTTTAACCATTTTCAAAAAAAGTGATTTTTTTTTTCTTTTTTTTTTCGGGACTTAAATACGGTGACCCCGGACATGCCGAATTTGCGACATTCTGAAAGGACCCAAAAATGATTTTTAACCATTTTCAAAAAAAAGTGATTTTTTTTTTTTTTTTTTTTCGGGACTTAAAAACGGTGACCCCGGACATGCCGAATTTGCGACATTCTGGAAAGGACCCCGAAAATGATTTTTAACCATTTTCAAAAAAAAGTGATTTTTTTTTTTTTTTTTTTTCGGGACTTAAATTGACCCCGGACATGCCGAATTTGCGACATTCTGAAAGGACCCCGAAAATAATTTTTAACCATTTTCAAAAAAAAAATGATTTTTTTTTTTTTTTTTTTTTTCGGGACTTAAATACGGTGACCCCGGACATGCCGAATTTGCGACATTCTGGAAAGGACCCAAAAATAATTTTTAACCATTTTCAAAAAAAAGTGAGTTTTTTTTTTTTTTTTTTTCGACTTAAAAACGGTGACCCCGGACATGCCGAATTTGCGACATTCTGAAAGGACCCAAAATAATTTTTAACCATTTTCAAAAAAAGTGATTTTTTTTTTTTTTTTTTTTTTCGGGACTTAAAAACGGTGACCCCGGACATGCCGAATTTGCGACATTCTGAAAGGACCCAAAAAAATAATTTTTAACCATTTTCAAAAAAAGTGATTTTTTTTTTTTTTTTTCACAAAAGTGATTTTTTTTTTTTTTCGACTTAAAACGGTGACCCCGGACATGCCGAATTTGCGACATTCTGAAAGGACCCCGAAAATGATTTTTAACCATTTTCAAAAAAAGTGATTTTTTTTTTTTTTTTTTTTTCGGGACTTAAATACGGTGACCCCGGACATGCCGAATTTGCGACATTCTGAAAGGACCCAAAAATAATTTTTAACCATTTTCAAAAAAAGTGATTTTTTTTTTTTTTTTTTTTTTTTTTCCACTTAAAAACGGTGACCCCGGAAATGCCGAATTTGCGACATTCTGAAAGGACCCAAAAATAATTTTTAACCATTTTCAAAAAAAAGTGATGTTTTTTTTTTTTTTTTTTCGGGACTTAAAACGGTGACCCCGGACATGCCGAATTTGCGACATTCTGAAAGGACCCAAAAAATAATTTTTAACCATTTTCAAAAAAGTGTTTTTTTTTTTTTTTTTTTTTTGGGACTTAAAACGGTGACCCCGACATGCCGAATTTGCGACATTCTGAAAGGACCCAAAAATAATTTTTAACCATTTTCAAAAAAAAGTGTTTTTTTTTTTTTTTTTTTATTTTTTCGACTTAAAACGGTGACCCCGGACATGCCGAATTTGCGACATTCTGAAAGGACCCCGAAAATGATTTTTAACCATTTTCAAAAAAAGTGACTTTTTTTTTTCTGAAAGGACCCAAAAATTTTTTAACCATTTTCAAAAAAGTGTTTTTTTTTATTTTTTTTTTCGGGACTTAAATACGGTGACCCCGGACATGCCGAATTTGCGACATTCTGGAAAGGACCCCGAAAATGATTTTTAACCATTTTCAAAAAAAAGTGATTTTTTTTTTCTTTTTTTTTTCGGGACTTAAATACGGTGACCCCGAATTTGCGACATTCTCTGGAAAGGACCCCGAAAATGATTTTTAACCATTTTCAAAAAAAAGTGTTTTTTTTTTTTTTTTTTCGGGACTTAAATACGGTGACCCCGGACATGCCGAATTTGCGACATTCTGAAAGGACCCAAAATGATTTTTAACCATTTTCAAAAAAAGTGATTTTTTTTTTTTTTTTTTTTCGGGACTTAAATACGGTGACCCCGGACATGCCGAATTTGCGACATTCTGGAAAGGACCCCGAAAATGATTTTTAACCATTTTCAAAAAAAAGTGATTTTTTTTTTTTTTTTTTTTTTCGGGACTTAAATACGGTGACCCCGGACATGCCGAATTTGCGACATTCTGGAAAGGACCCCGAAAATGATTTTTAACCATTTTCAAAAAAAGTGATTTTTTTTTTTTTTTTTTTTTTTTTTCGGGACTTAAATACGGTGACCCCGGACATGCCGAATTTGCGACATTCTGAAAGGACCCAAAAATAATTTTTAACCATTTTCAAAAAAAGTGATTTTTTTTTTTTTTTTTTCGGGACTTAAAAACGGTGACCCCGGACATGCCGAATTTGCGACATTCTGAAAGGACCCAAAAATGATTTTTAACCATTTTCAAAAAAAGTGATTTTTTTTTTTTTTTTTTCGGGACTTAAATACGGTGACCCCGGACATGCCGAATTTGCGACATTCTGAAAGGACCCAAAATGATTTTTAACCATTTTCAAAAAAAAAATTTTTTTTTTTTTTTTTTTTTTTTTTTCGGGACTTAAATACGGTGACCCCGGACATGCCGAATTTGCGACATTCTGAAAGGACCCCGAAAATGATTTTTAACCATTTTCAAAAAAAAGTGATTTTTTTTTTTTTTTTCGAAAAAAGTTTTTTTTTTTTTCGGGACTTAAAACGGTGACCCCGGACATGCCGAATTTGCGACATTCTGAAAGGACCCCGAAAATGATTTTTAACCATTTTCAAAAAAAAAAGTGATTTTTTTTTTTTTTTTTTTCGGGACTTAAATACGGTGACCCCGGACATGCCGAATTTGCGACATTCTGAAAGGACCCCGAAATGATTTTTAACCATTTTCAAAAAAAGTGATTTTTTTTTTTTTTTTTTTTTTTTTTTCGGGACTTAAAACGGTGACCCCGGACATGCCGAATTTGCGACATTCTGAAAGGACCCAAAAAATGATTTTTAACCATTTTCAAAAAAAGTGATTTTTTTTTTTTTTTCACAAAAAAGTGATTTTTTTTTTTTTTTTTCGGACTTAAATACGGTGACCCCGGACATGCCGAATTTGCGACATTCTGGAAAGGACCCAAAAATGATTTTTAACCATTTTCAAAAAAAAGTGATTTTTTTTTTTTTTTTTTTTTTTTTCGGGACTTAAATACGGTGACCCCGGACATGCCGAATTTGCGACATTCTGAAAGGACCCAAAAATGATTTTTAACCATTTTCAAAAAAAAGTGTTTTTTTTTTTTTTTTTCGGGACTTAAAAACGGTGACCCCGGACATGCCGAATTTGCGACATTCTGAAAGGACCCCGAAAATGATTTTTAACCATTTGTTTTTTTTTTTTTTTTTTCGGGACTTAAATACGGTGACCCCGGACATGCCGAATTTGCGACATTCTGAAAGGACCCCGAAATGATTTTTAACCATTTTCAAAAAAAAGTGTTTTTTTTTTTTTTTTTTTTTTTATTTTTCGGGACTTAAATACGGTGACCCCGGACATGCCGAATTTGCGACATTCTGAAAGGACCCCGAAAATGATTTTTAACCATTTTCAAAAAAAAAATGATTTTTTTTTTTTTTTTTTTTTTTTTCGGACTTAAATACGGTGACCCCGGACATGCCGAATTTGCGACATTCTGGAAAGGACCCCGAAAATGATTTTTAACCATTTTCAAAAAAAAGTGATTTTTTTTTTTTTTTTTTTTCGGGACTTAAATACGGTGACCCCGGACATGCCGAATTTGCGACATTCTGGAAAGGACCCCGAAAATAATTTTTAACCATTTTCAAAAAAAAAAAAGTGATTTTTTTTTTTTTTTTTTCGGGACTTAAATACGGTGACCCCGGACATGCCGAATTTGCGACATTCTGAAAGGACCCCGAAAATGATTTTTAACCATTTTCAAAAAAAAAAAGATTTTTTTTTTTTTTTTTTTTTTCGACTTAAATACGGTGACCCCGGACATGCCGAATTTGCGACATTCTGAAAGGACCCCGAAAATGATTTTTAACCATTTTCAAAAAAAGTGATTTTTTTTTTTTTTTTTTTTTTTTTCGGACTTAAATACGGTGACCCCGGACATGCCGAATTTGCGACATTCTGAAAGGACCCCGAAAATGATTTTTAACCATTTTCAAAAAAAAGTGATTTTTTTTTTTTTTTTTTTTTCGACTTAAATACGGTGACCCCGACATGCCGAATTTGCGACATTCTGAAAGGACCCCGAAAATGATTTTTAACCATTTTCAAAAAAAAAGTGATTTTTTTTTTTTTTTTTTTTTCGGGACTTAAATACGGTGACCCCGGACATGCCGAATTTGCGACATTCTGAAAGGACCCCGAAAATGATTTTTAACCATTTTCAAAAAAAAAAATGATTTTTTTTTTTTCGACTTAAATACGGTGACCCCGGACATGCCGAATTTGCGACATTCTGAAAGGACCCCGAAAATGATTTTTAACCATTTTCAAAAAAAAGTGATTTTTTTTTTTTTTTTTTTTTTTCGGGACTTAAATACGGTGACCCCGGACATGCCGAATTTGCGACATTCTGAAAGGACCCCGAAAATGATTTTTAACCATTTTCAAAAAAAAAAAAGATTTTTTTTTTTTTTTTTTTTTTTTCGGGACTTAAATACGGTGACCCCGGACATGCCGAATTTGCGACATTCTGAAAGGACCCCGAAAATGATTTTTAACCATTTTCAAAAAAAAAAGTTTTTTTTTTTTTTTTTTTCGGGACTTAAATACGGTGACCCCGGACATGCCGAATTTGCGACATTCTGAAAGGACCCCGAAAATGATTTTTAACCATTTTCAAAAAAAAGTGATTTTTTTTTTTTTTTTTCGACTTAAATACGGTGACCCCGGACATGCCGAATTTGCGACATTCTGAAAGGACCCCGAAAATGATTTTTAACCATTTTCAAAAAAAAAAGTGATTTTTTTTTTTTTTTTTTTTTTCGGGACTTAAATACGGTGACCCCGGACATGCCGAATTTGCGACATTCTGAAAGGACCCCAAAATGATTTTTAACCATTTTCAAAAAAAAAATTTTTTTTTTTTTTTTTTTCGACTTAAATACGGTGACCCGGACATGCCGAATTTGCGACATTCTGAAAGGACCCCGAAAATGATTTTTAACCATTTTCAAAAAAAAATGATTTTTTTTTTCTTTTTTTTTTCGGGACTTAAATACGGTGACCCCGAATTTGCGACATTCTCTGGAAAGGACCCCGAAAATGATTTTTAACCATTTTCAAAAAAAAGTGATTTTTTTTTTTTTTTTTTCGGGACTTAAATACGGTGACCCCGGACATGCCGAATTTGCGACATTCTGGAAAGGACCCCGAAAATGATTTTTAACCATTTTCAAAAAAAAGTGATTTTTTTTTTTTTTTTTTTTTTCGGGACTTAAATACGGTGACCCGGACATGCCGAATTTGCGACATTCTGAAAGGACCCCGAAAATGATTTTTAACCATTTTCAAAAAAAGTGATTTTTTTTTTTTTTTTTTTTTCGGGACTTAAATACGGTGACCCCGGACATGCCGAATTTGCGACATTCTGGAAAGGACCCCGAAAATGATTTTTAACCATTTTCAAAAAAAAAATTTTTTTTTTTTTTTTTTTTTTTTTTTCGACTTAAATACGGTGACCCCGGACATGCCGAATTTGCGACATTCTGAAAAGGACCCCGAAATGATTTTTAACCATTTTCAAAAAAAAAAGTGATTTTTTTTTTTTTTTTTTTTTTTCGGGACTTAAATACGGTGACCCCGGACATGCCGAATTTGCGACATTCTGAAAGGACCCCGAAAATGATTTTTAACCATTTTCAAAAAAATGATTTTTTTTTTTTTTTTTTTTTTTTTATTTTTTCGACTTAAATACGGTGACCCCGGACATGCCGAATTTGCGACATTCTGAAAGGACCCCAATGATTTTTAACCATTTTCAAAAAAGTGATTTTTTTTTTTTTTTTTTTTTTTTTCGGGACTTAAATACGGTGACCCCGGACATGCCGAATTTGCGACATTCTGAAAGGACCCCGAAAATGATTTTTAACCATTTTCAAAAAAAAAGATTTTTTTTTTTTTTTTTTTTTTCGGGACTTAAATACGGTGACCCCGGACATGCCGAATTTGCGACATTCTGGAAAGGACCCCGAAAATAATTTTTAACCATTTTCAAAAAAAAGTGATTTTTTTTTTTTTTTTTTTTTTGGGACTTAAATACGGTGACCCCGGACATGCCGAATTTGCGACATTCTGGAAAGGACCCCGAAAATGATTTTTAACCATTTTCAAAAAAAGTGATTTTTTTTTTTTTTTTTTTTTTTCGGGACTTAAATACGGTGACCCCGGACATGCCGAATTTGCGACATTCTGGAAAGGACCCCGAAAATGATTTTTAACCATTTTCAAAAAAAAGTGATTTTTTTTTTTTTTTTTCGGGACTTAAATACGGTGACCCCGGACATGCCGAATTTGCGACATTCTGGAAAGGACCCCGAAAATGATTTTTAACCATTTTCAAAAAAAAGTGATTTTTTTTTTTTTTTTTTTCGGGACTTAAATACGGTGACCCCGGACATGCCGAATTTGCGACATTCTGAAAGGACCCCGAAAATGATTTTTAACCATTTTCAAAAAAGTGTTTTTTTTTTTTTTTTTTTTTTCGGGACTTAAATACGGTGACCCCGGACATGCCGAATTTGCGACATTCTGGAAAGGACCCCGAAAATGATTTTTAACCATTTTCAAAAAAAAAAAAGATTTTTTTTTTTTTTTTTTTTTTTTCGGGACTTAAATACGGTGACCCCGGACATGCCGAATTTGCGACATTCTGGAAAGGACCCCGAAAATAATTTTTAACCATTTTCAAAAAAAAGTGTTTTTTTTTTTTTTTTTTCGGGACTTAAATACGGTGACCCCGACATGCCGAATTTGCGACATTCTGAAAAGGACCCCGGAAATGATTTTTAACCATTTTCAAAAAGTGTTTTTTTTTTTTTTTTTTTTTTTCGGGACTTAAATACGGTGACCCCGGACATGCCGAATTTGCGACATTCTGGAAAGGACCCCGAAAATGATTTTTAACCATTTTCAAAAAAAAGTGTTTTTTTTTTTTTTTTTTTTTTTTTCGGGACTTAAATACGGTGACCCCGGACATGCCGAATTTGCGACATTCTGGAAAGGACCCCGAAAATGATTTTTAACCATTTTCAAAAAAAGTGATTTTTTTTTTCTTTTTTTTTTCGGGAATTAAATACGGTGACCCCGGACATGCCGAATTTGCGACATTCTGGAAAGGACCCCGAAAATGATTTTTAACCATTTTCAAAAAAAAAAGTGATTTTTTTTTTTTTTTTTTTTTTCGGGACTTAAATACGGTGACCCCGGACATGCCGAATTTGCGACATTCTGAAAGGACCCCGAAAATGATTTTTAACCATTTTCAAAAAAAAGTGATTTTTTTTTTTTTTTTCGGGACTTAAATACGGTGACCCCGGACATGCCGAATTTGCGACATTCTGGAAAGGACCCCGAAAATGATTTTTAACCATTTTCAAAAAAAAGTGATTTTTTTTTTTTTTTTTTTTTTTTTTTTTCGGACTTAAATACGGTGACCCCGGACATGCCGAATTTGCGACATTCTGAAAGGACCCTGAAAATGATTTTTAACCATTTTCAAAAAAAAGTGATTTTTTTTTTTTTTTTTTTTTTCGGACTTAAATACGGTGACCCCGGACATGCCGAATTTGCGACATTCTGAAAGGACCCCGAAAATGATTTTTAACCATTTTCAAAAAAAAAAAAAGTGATTTTTTTTTTTTTTTTTTTTTTTCGACTTAAATACGGTGACCCCGGACATGCCGAATTTGCGACATTCTGAAAGGACCCCGAAAATGATTTTTAACCATTTTCAAAAAAAAGTGATTTTTTTTTTTTTTTTTTTTCGGGACTTAAATACGGTGACCCCGGACATGCCGAATTTGCGACATTCTGGAAAGGACCCCGAAAATGATTTTTAACCATTTTCAAAAAAAAAAAGTGATTTTTTTTTTTTTTTTTTTTTTTCGGGACTTAAATACGGTGACCCCGGACATGCCGAATTTGCGACATTCTGAAAGGACCCCGAAAATGATTTTTAACCATTTTCAAAAAAAAAAAATTTTTTTTTTTTTTTTTTTTTTTTTTCGACTTAAATACGGTGACCCCGGACATGCCGAATTTGCGACATTCTGGAAAGGACCCCGAAAATGATTTTTAACCATTTTCAAAAAAAAGTGTTTTTTTTTTTTTTTTCGGGACTTAAATACGGTGACCCCGGACATGCCGAATTTGCGACATTCTGGAAAGGACCCCGAAAATGATTTTTAACCATTTTCAAAAAAAAGTGATTTTTTTTTTTTTTTTTTTTTCGACTTAAATACGGTGACCCCGGACATGCCGAATTTGCGACATTCTGAAAGGACCCCGAAAATGATTTTTAACCATTTTCAAAAAATTTTTTTTTTTTTTTTTTTTTTCGGGACTTAAATACGGTGACCCCGGACATGCCGAATTTGCGACATTCTGAAAGGACCCTGAAAATGATTTTTAACCATTTTCAAAAAAAATGATTTTTTTTTTTTTTTTTTTTCGGGACTTAAATACGGTGACCCCGGACATGCCGAATTTGCGACATTCTGGAAAGGACCCCGAAAATGATTTTTAACCATTTTCAAAAAAAAGTGATTTTTTTTTTTTTTTTTTTTTCGGGACTTAAATACGGTGACCCCGGACATGCCGAATTTGCGACATTCTGAAAGGACCCCGAAATGATTTTTAACCATTTTCAAAAAAAAAAGTGATTTTTTTTTTTTTTTTTTTTTCGGGACTTAAATACGGTGACCCCGGACATGCCGAATTTGCGACATTCTGAAAGGACCCCGAAAATGATTTTTAACCATTTTCAAAAAAAAAAAATGATTTTTTTTTTTTTTTTTTTTTTTTTCGACTTAAATACGGTGACCCCGACATGCCGAATTTGCGACATTCTGGAAAGGACCCCGAAAATGATTTTTAACCATTTTCAAAAAAAGTGATTTTTTTTTTTTTTTTTTTTCGGGACTTAAATACGGTGACCCCGGACATGCCGAATTTGCGACATTCTGGAAAGGACCCCGAAAATGATTTTTAACCATTTTCAAAAAAAAAAGTGATTTTTTTTTTTTTTTTTTTTTCGGGACTTAAATACGGTGACCCCGGACATGCCGAATTTGCGACATTCTGGAAAGGACCCCGAAAATGATTTTTAACCATTTTCAAAAAAAGTGTTTTTTTTTTTTTTTTTTTTTTTCGGGACTTAAATACGGTGACCCCGGACATGCCGAATTTGCGACATTCTGGAAAGGACCCCGAAAATGATTTTTAACCATTTTCAAAAAAAGTGATTTTTTTTTTTTTTTTTTTTCGGGACTTAAATACGGTGACCCCGGACATGCCGAATTTGCGACATTCTGAAAGGACCCCGAAAATGATTTTTAACCATTTTCAAAATTTTTTTTTTTTTTTTTTCGGGACTTAAATACGGTGACCCCGGACATGCCGAATTTGCGACATTCTGGAAAGGACCCCGAAAATGATTTTTAACCATTTTCAAAAAAAAGTGATTTTTTTTTTTTTTTTTTTTTCGGGACTTAAATACGGTGACCCCGACATGCCGAATTTGCGACATTCTGAAAGGACCCCGAAAATGATTTTTAAACCATTTTCAAAAAAAAAAATTGATTTTTTTTTTTTTTTTTTTCGACTTAAATACGGTGACCCCGGACATGCCGAATTTGCGACATTCTGAAAGGACCCTGAAAATAATTTTTAACCATTTTCAAAAAAAGTGTTTTTTTTTTTTTTTTTTTTCGGGACTTAAATACGGTGACCCCGACATGCCGAATTTGCGACATTCTGAAAGGACCCCGAAAATAATTTTTAACCATTTTCACAAAAAAGTGATTTTTTTTTTTTTTTTTTTTCACAAAAAAGTGATTTTTTAAATTTATTTTTTCGGGACTTAAAAACGGTGACCCCGGACATGCCGAATTTGCGACATTCTGAAAGGACCCCAAAATTTTTTAACCATTTTCAAAAAAAGTGATTTTTTTTTTTTTTTTTTTTTTCGGGACTTAAAAACGGTGACCCCGGACATGCCGAATTTGCGACATTCTGAAAGGACCCAAAAATAATTTTTAACCATTTTCAAAAAAAGTGATTTTTTTAAATTTTTTTTTTTTTTTTTTTCGGGACTTAAAACGGTGACCCCGGACATGCCGAATTTGCGACATTCTGAAAGGACCCAAAATAATTTTTAACCATTTTCAAAAAAAAGTGATTTTTTTTTTTTTTTTTTTTTTTTATTTTTTCGGGACTTAAATACGGTGACCCCGGACATGCCGAATTTGCGACATTCTGAAAGGACCCAAAAATAAAAAAAGTGATTTTTTTTTTTTTATTTTTTCAAAAAAATGTTTTTTTTTTTTTTTTCGGGACTTAAAAACGGTGACCCCGACATGCCGAATTTGCGACATTCTGAAAGGACCCAAAAATAATTTTTAACCATTTTCAAAAAAAGTGATTTTTTTTTTTTTTTTTCGTGATTTTTTAAATTTATTTTTTCGACTTAAAAAGGACCCCGACATGCCGAATTTGCGAACCATTCTGGAAAGGACCCAAAAATAATTTTTAACCATTTTCAAAAAAGTGATTTTTTTTTTTTTTTTTTTTTTTATTTTTTCGGGACTTAAAACGGTGACCCCGGACATGCCGAATTTGCGACATTCTGAAAGGACCCCGAAAATGATTTTTAACCATTTTCAAAAAAAGTGATTTTTAAATTTTTTTTTTTTTTTTCGGGACTTAAATACGGTGACCCCGGACATGCCGAATTTGCGACATTCTGAAAGGACCCAAAAAATGATTTTTAACCATTTTAAAAGTGATTTTTTTTTTTTTTTTTTTCGACTTAAATACGGTGACCCCGACATGCCGAATTTGCGACATTCTGGAAAGGACCCAAAATGATTTTTAACCATTTTCAAAAAAAGTGATTTTTTTTTTTTTTTTTCGGGACTTAAATACGGTGACCCCGGACATGCCGAATTTGCGACATTCTGAAAGGACCCAAAATGATTTTTAACCATTTTCAAAAAAAGTGATTTTTTTTTTTTTTTTTTCGGGACTTAAATACGGTGACCCCGGACATGCCGAATTTGCGACATTCTGGAAAGGACCCCGAAAATGATTTTTAACCATTTTCAAAAAAATTTTTTTTTTTTTTTTTTTTTTCGGGACTTAAATACGGTGACCCCGGACATGCCGAATTTGCGACATTCTGGAAAGGACCCCGAAAATGATTTTTAACCATTTTCAAAAAAAAGTGTTTTTTTTTTTTTTTTTTTCGGGACTTAAATACGGTGACCCCGGACATGCCGAATTTGCGACATTCTGAAAGGACCCCGAAAATGATTTTTAACCATTTTCAAAAAAAAAGATTTTTTTTTTTTTTTTTTTTCGGGACTTAAATACGGTGACCCCGGACATGCCGAATTTGCGACATTCTGGAAAGGACCCCGAAAATGATTTTTAACCATTTTCAAAAAAAGTGATTTTTTTTTTTTTTTTTTTTTCGGGACTTAAATACGGTGACCCCGGACATGCCGAATTTGCGACATTCTGGAAAGGACCCCGAAAATGATTTTTAACCATTTTCAAAAAAAAGTGATTTTTTTTTTTTTTTTTTTTTTTTTTTTTTCGGGACTTAAATACGGTGACCCCGGACATGCCGAATTTGCGACATTCTGAAAGGACCCAAAAATGATTTTAACCATTTTCAAAAAAAGTGATTTTTTTTTTTTTTTTTTTCGACTTAAATACGGTGACCCCGGACATGCCGAATTTGCGACATTCTGAAAGGACCCCGAAAATGATTTTTAACCATTTTCAAAAAAAAGTGATTAAATTTATTTTTTCACAAAAGTTTTTTTTTTTTTCGGGACTTAAATACGGTGACCCCGGACATGCCGAATTTGCGACATTCTGAAAGGACCCCGAAAATGATTTTTAACCATTTTCAAAAAAAAGTGATTTTTTTTTTTTTTTTTTTCGACTTAAATACGGTGACCCCGGACATGCCGAATTTGCGACATTCTGAAAGGACCCCGAAAATGATTTTTAACCATTTTCAAAAAAAAGTGATTTTTTTTTTTTTTTTTTCGGGACTTAAATACGGTGACCCCGGACATGCCGAATTTGCGACATTCTGAAAGGACCCAAAAATAATTTTTAACCATTTTCAAAAAAAAAAGTGATTTTTTTTTTTTTTTTTTTGATTTTTTAAATTTTTTTTTCGGGACTTAAATACGGTGACCCCGGACATGCCGAATTTGCGACATTCTGAAAGGACCCAAAAATGATTTTTAACCATTTTCAAAAAAAAAAGTGTTTTTTTTTTTTTTTTTTTTTTTCGACTTAAAACTGACCCCGGACATGCCGAATTTGCGACATTCTGAAAGGACCCAAAAATGATTTTTTTCAACCATTTTCAAAAAAAGTTTTTTTTTTTTTTTTTTTTCGGGACTTAAATACGGTGACCCCGGACATGCCGAATTTGCGACATTCTGGAAAGGACCCAAAAATATTTTTAACCATTTTCAAAAAAAAGTGATTTTTTTTTTTTTAAATTTTTTTTTTCGGGACTTAAAAACGGTGACCCCGGACATGCCGAATTTGCGACATTCTGAAAGGACCCAAAAAATGATTTTTAACCATTTTCAAAAAAAAAAAGATTTTTTTTTTTTTTTTTTTTCGGGACTTAAATACGGTGACCCCGGACATGCCGAATTTGCGACATTCTGAAAGGACCCAAAATGATTTTTAACCATTTTCAAAAAAAGTTTTTTTTTTTTTTTTTTTTTAATTTATTTTTCGACTTAAATACGGTGACCCCGGACATGCCGAATTTGCGACATTCTGAAAGGACCCCGAAAATGACTTTTAACCATTTTCACAAAAAAGTGATTTTTTTTTTTTTTTTTCGGGACTTAAAAACCCCGGACATGCCGAATTTGCGACATTCTGAAAGGACCCCGAAAATAATTTTTAACCATTTTCAAAAAAAAAAAGTGATTTTTTTTTTTTTTTTTTTTCGGGACTTAAAACGGTGACCCCGGACATGCCGAATTTGCGACATTCTGAAAGGACCCTGAAAATAATTTTTAACCATTTTCAAAAAAAAAAAGTTTTTTTTTTTTTTTTTTTCGACTTAAATACGGTGACCCCGGACATGCCGAATTTGCGACATTCTGAAAGGACCCCGAAAATGATTTTTAACCATTTTCAAAAAAAGTGATTTTTTTTTTTTTTTTTTTTTTTCGGGAATTAAATACGGTGACCCCGGACATGCCGAATTTGCGACATTCTGGAAAGGACCCCGAAAATGATTTTTAACCATTTTCAAAAAAAAGTGATTTTTTTTTTTTTTTTTTCGGGACTTAAATACGGTGACCCCGGACATGCCGAATTTGCGACATTCTGAAAGGACCCAAAAATGATTTTTAACCATTTTCAAAAAAAGTTTTTTTTTTTTTTTTTTTTCGGGACTTAAATACGGTGACCCCGGACATGCCGAATTTGCGACATTCTGAAAGGACCCCGAAAAATGATTTTTAACCATTTTCAAAAAAAAGTTTTTTTTTTTTTTTTCGGGGACTTAAATACGGTGACCCCGGACATGCCGAATTTGCGACATTCTGAAAGGACCCCGAAAATGATTTTTAACCATTTTCAAAAAAAGTTTTTTTTTTTTTTTTTTTCGACTTAAATACGGTGACCCCGGACATGCCGAATTTGCGACATTCTGAAAGGACCCCGAAAATGATTTTTAACCATTTTCAAAAAAAAAGTTTTTTTTTTTTTTTTTTTTTTTTTTCGGGACTTAAAACGGTGACCCCGGACATGCCGAATTTGCGACATTCTGAAAGGACCCTGAAAATAATTTTTAACCATTTTCAAAAAAAGTGATTTTTTTAATTTATTTTTTCACAAAAAGTGATTTTTTTTATTTTTCGGGACTTAAAACGGTGACCCCGGACATGCCGAATTTGCGACATTCTGAAAGGACCCAAAAATAATTTTTAACCATTTTCAAAAAAAGTGTTTTTTTTTTTTTTTTTTTTTTTTTTCGGGACTTAAAAACGGTGACCCCGGACATGCCGAATTTGCGACATTCTGGAAAGGACCCCAAAAATGATTTTTAACCATTTTCAAAAAAGTGATTTTTTTTTTTTTTTTTTCGACTTAAAAACGGTGACCCCGGACATGCCGAATTTGCGACATTCTGGAAAGGACCCAAAAATAATTTTTAACCATTTTCAAAAAAAGTGATTTTTTTTTTTTTTTTCGGGACTTAAAAACGGTGACCCCGGACATGCCGAATTTGCGACATTCTGAAAGGACCCCAAAATAATTTTTAACCATTTTCAAAAAAAAGTGATTTTTTTTTTTTTTTTTTTTTTTCGGGACTTAAATACGGTGACCCCGGACATGCCGAATTTGCGACATTCTGAAAGGACCCCGAAAATAATTTTTAACCATTTTCAAAAAAAAATGTTTTTTTTTTTTTTTTTTTCGGGACTTAAAACGGTGACCCCGGACATGCCGAATTTGCGACATTCTGAAAGGACCCAAAAATGATTTTTAACCATTTTCACAAAAAAGTGATTTTTTTTTTTTTTTTCGACTTAAAACGGTGACCCCGGACATGCCGAATTTGCGACATTCTGAAAGGACCCAAAATAATTTTAACCATTTTCAAAAAAGTGATTTTTTTTTTTTTTTTTTTTTTCGGGACTTAAAAACGGTGACCCCGGACATGCCGAATTTGCGACATTCTGAAAGGACCCAAAATAATTTTTAACCATTTTCACAAAAAAGTGTTTTTTTTTTTTTTTTTTTTCGACTTAAAAACGGTGACCCCGGACATGCCGAATTTGCGACATTCTGGAAAGGACCCAAAATAATTTTTAACCATTTTCAAAAAAAGTGATTTTTTTTTTTTTTTTTTTTTTCGGGACTTAAAAACGGTGACCCGGACATGCCGAATTTGCGACATTCTGAAAGGACCCAAAATAATTTTTAACCATTTTCAAAAAAAGTGATTTTTTTTTTTTTTTTTAAATTTTTTTTCGGGACTTAAAAACGGTGACCCCGGACATGCCGAATTTGCGACATTCTGAAAGGACCCAAAAATAATTTTTAACCATTTTCAAAAAAAAAAATGTTTTTTTTTTTTTTTCGGGACTTAAAACGGTGACCCCGGACATGCCGAATTTGCGACATTCTGAAAGGACCCAAAAATAATTTTTAACCATTTTCAAAAAAAAGTGATTTTTTTTTTTTTTTTTTCGGGACTTAAAAACGGTGACCCCGGACATGCCGAATTTGCGACATTCTGAAAGGACCCAAAATAATTTTTAACCATTTTCAAAAAAGTGATTTTTTTTTTTTTTTTTCGGGACTTAAAAACGGTGACCCCGGACATGCCGAATTTGCGACATTCTGAAAGGACCCAAAATAATTTTTAACCATTTTCACAAAAAGTGATTTTTTTTTTTTTTTTTTCGGGACTTAAAAACGGTGACCCCGGACATGCCGAATTTGCGACATTCTGAAAGGACCCAAAAATAATTTTTAACCATTTTCAAAAAAAGTGATTTTTTTTTTTTTTTTTTTTTCGGGACTTAAAAACGGTGACCCCGGACATGCCGAATTTGCGACATTCTGGAAAGGACCCAAAATGATTTTTAACCATTTTCACAAAAAGTGATTTTTTTTTTTTTTTTTTTCGGGACTTAAAAACGGTGACCCCGGACATGCCGAATTTGCGACATTCTGGAAAGGACCCCAAAATAATTTTTAACCATTTTCACAAAAAGTGATTTTTTTTTTTTTTCGGGACTTAAAACGGTGACCCCGGACATGCCGAATTTGCGACATTCTGGAAAGGACCCCAAAAATAATTTTTAACCATTTTCAAAAAAAAGTGATTTTTTTTTTTTTTTTTCGGGACTTAAAAACGGTGACCCCGGACATGCCGAATTTGCGACATTCTGGAAAGGACCCAAAAATAATTTTTAACCATTTTCAAAAAAAAGTGATTTTTTTTTTTTTTTTTTTTTTCGGGACTTAAAACGGTGACCCCGGACATGCCGAATTTGCGACATTCTGGAAAGGACCCCGAAAATAATTTTTAACCATTTTCAAAAAAAGTGATTTTTTTTTTTTTTTTTTTTTTTTTTTTTAAAACGGTGACCCCGGACATGCCGAATTTGCGACATTCTGGAAAGGACCCAAAAATAATTTTTAACCATTTTCAAAAAAAGTGATTTTTTTTTTTAAATTTTTTTTTCGGGACTTAAAACGGTGACCCCGGACATGCCGAATTTGCGACATTCTGGAAAGGACCCCAAAATAATTTTTAACCATTTTCACAAAAAAGTGATTTTTTTTTTTTTTTTTTTTTTTTTCGGGACTTAAAACGGTGACCCCGGACATGCCGAATTTGCGACATTCTGAAAGGACCCCAAAAATAATTTTTAACCATTTTCAAAAAAAGTGATTTTTTTAAATTTTTTTTCACAAAAAGTTTTTTTTATTTTTTCGGGACTTAAAAACGGTGACCCCGGACATGCCGAATTTGCGACATTCTGGAAAGGACCCCAAAAATATTTTTAACCATTTTCACAAAAAAAGTGATTTTTTTTTTTTTTTTTTTCGGGACTTAAATACGGTGACCCCGGACATGCCGAATTTGCGACATTCTGAAAGGACCCAAAAAATGATTTTTAACCATTTTCAAAAAAAGTGATTTTTTTTTTTTTTTTTTTCGGGACTTAAAACGGTGACCCCGGACATGCCGAATTTGCGACATTCTGAAAGGACCCCGAAAATAATTTTTAACCATTTTCAAAAAAAGTGATTTTTTTTTTTTTTTTTTTTCGGGACTTAAAAACGGTGACCCCGGACATGCCGAATTTGCGACATTCTGGAAAGGACCCAAAAAATAATTTTTAACCATTTTCAAAAAAGTGATTTTTTTAAATTTTTTTTTTTTTTAAATTTATTTTTTCGGACTTAAAAACGGTGACCCCGGACATGCCGAATTTGCGACATTCTGAAAGGACCCCAAAATAATTTTTAACCATTTTCACAAAAAAGTGATTTTTTTTTTTTTTTTTTTTATTAATTTTTTCGGGACTTAAAAACGGTGACCCCGGACATGCCGAATTTGCGACATTCTGAAAGGACCCAAAAATAATTTTTAACCATTTTCACAAAAAAGTGATTTTTTTTTTTTTTCGGGACTTAAAAACGGTGACCCCGGACATGCCGAATTTGCGACATTCTGAAAGGACCCAAAAATAATTTTTAACCATTTTCACAAAAAAGTGATTTTTTTATTTATTTTTTCACAAAAAAGTGATTTTTTTTATTTTTTCGGGACTTAAAACGGTGACCCCGGACATGCCGAATTTGCGACATTCTGAAAGGACCCAAAAATAATTTTTAACCATTTTCAAAAAAAGTGATTTTTTAAATTTATTTTTTCACAAAAAAGTGATTTTTTTTTTTTTTTTTTTTCGGGACTTAAAACGGTGACCCCGGACATGCCGAATTTGCGACATTCTGGAAAGGACCCAAAATAATTTTTAACCATTTTCACAAAAAAGTGATTTTTTGATTTTTTTTTTTTTTTTCGGGACTTAAAAACGGTGACCCCGGACATGCCGAATTTGCGACATTCTGAAAGGACCCAAAAATAATTTTTAACCATTTTCACAAAAAAGTGATTTTTTTTTATTTTTTTTTCGGGACTTAAAAACGGTGACCCCGGACATGCCGAATTTGCGACATTCTGGAAAGGACCCAAAATAATTTTTAACCATTTTCAAAAAAAAGTTTTTTTTTTTTTTTTTTTTTTTTTCGGGACTTAAAACGGTGACCCCGGACATGCCGAATTTGCGACATTCTGAAAGGACCCAAAAAATAATTTTTAACCATTTTCAAAAAAGTGATTTTTTTTTTTTTTTTTTTCGACTTAAAACGGTGACCCGGACATGCCGAATTTGCGACATTCTGAAAGGACCCAAAATAATTTTTAACCATTTTCACAAAAAGTGATTTTTTTTTTATTTTTTCACAAAAAGTGATTTTTTAAATTTATTTTTTCGGTGACCCCGGACATGCCGAATTTGCGACATTCTGGAAAGGACCCAAAAAATAATTTTTAACCATTTTCACAAAAAAAGTGATTTTTTTTTTTTTTTCACAAAAAGTTTTTTTAAATTAATTGTTTCGGACTTAAAAACGGTGACCCCGGACATGCCGAATTTGCGACATTCTGGAAAGGACCCAAAATAATTTTTAACCATTTTCACAAAAAGTGTTTTTTTTTTATTTTTTCGGGACTTAAAACGGTGACCCCGGACATGCCGAATTTGCGACATTCTGAAAGGACCCAAAAATAATTTTTAACCATTTTCACAAAAAAGTGATTTTTTTTTTATTTTTTCGTGATTTTTTAAATTTATTTTTTCGACTTAAAAACGGTGACCCCGGACATGCCGAATTTGCGACATTCTGGAAAGGACCCAAAAATAATTTTTAACCATTTTCACAAAAAAGTGATTTTTTTATTTATTTTTTCAAAAAAAGTGATTTTTTAAATTTATTTTTTTTCGGGACTTAAAAACGGTGACCCCGGACATGCCGAATTTGCGACATTCTGGAAAGGACCCAAAAATAATTTTTAACCATTTTCACAAAAAAGTGATTTTTTTTTTTTTTTTTATTTTTTCGACTTAAAAACGGTGACCCCGGACATGCCGAATTTGCGACATTCTGAAAGGACCCAAAATAATTTTTAACCATTTTCACAAAAAAGTGATTTTTTTAAATTTATTTTTTCACAAAAAAAGTGATTTTTTTTTTATTTTTTCGGGACTTAAAAACGGTGACCCCGGACATGCCGAATTTGCGACATTCTGGAAAGGACCCAAAAATAATTTTTAACCATTTTCACAAAAAAGTGATTTTTTTTTTTTTTTTTTATTTTTTCGACTTAAAAACGGTGACCCCGGACATGCCGAATTTGCGACATTCTGAAAGGACCCAAAAATAATTTTTAACCATTTTCACAAAAAGTGATTTTTAAATTTATTTTTTCGGGACTTAAAAACGGTGACCCCGGACATGCCGAATTTGCGACATTCTGAAAGGACCCAAAAAATAATTTTTTTTCAACCATTTTCAAAAAAAGTGATTTTTTTTTTTTTTTTTTTTCGGGACTTAAAACGGTGACCCCGGACATGCCGAATTTGCGACATTCTGAAAGGACCCAAAAATAATTTTTAACCATTTTCACAAAAAAGTGTTTTTTTTTATTTTTTCGGGACTTAAAAACGGTGACCCCGGACATGCCGAATTTGCGACATTCTGAAAGGACCCAAAAATAATTTTTAACCATTTTCACAAAAAGTGATTTTTTAAATTTTTTTTTCACAAAAAGTGATTTTTTAAATTTATTTTTTTTTTATTTTTTCGGGACTTAAAAACGGTGACCCCGGACATGCCGAATTTGCGACATTCTGGAAAGGACCCAAAAAATAATTTTTAAAAAAGTTTTTTTTTAAATTTTTTTTTTTTCACAAAAAAGTGATTTTTTTTTTTTATTTTTTCAGGACTTAAAAACGGTGACCCCGGACATGCCGAATTTGCGACATTCTGAAAGGACCCAAAAATAATTTTTAACCATTTTCACAAAAAAGTGATTTTTTTAAATTTATTTTTTCGGGACTTAAAAACGGTGACCCCGGACATGCCGAATTTGCGACATTCTGAAAGGACCCAAAAATAATTTTTAACCATTTTCACAAAAAAGTGATTTTTTTTTATTTTTTCACAAAAAGTGATTTTTTAAATTTATTTTTTCGGGACTTAAAAACGGTGACCCCGGACATGCCGAATTTGCGACATTCTGAAAGGACCCAAAAATAATTTTTAACCATTTTCACAAAAAGTGATTTTTTAATTTTTTTTTTTTTTAAATTAAAAAAAAACGGTGACCCCGGACATGCCGAATTTGCGACATTCTGAAAGGACCCAAAAATAATTTTTAACCATTTTCACAAAAAAGTGATTTTTTTTTTCTGGATTTTTTTTTTTTTTTTTTTTTATTTTTTCGGGACTTAAAAACGGTGACCCCGGACATGCCGAATTTGCGACATTCTGAAAGGACCCAAAAATAATTTTTAACCATTTTCACAAAAAAGTGATTTTTTTTTTTATTTTTTCGGGACTTAAAACGGTGACCCCGGACATGCCGAATTTGCGACATTCTGAAAGGACCCAAAAATAATTTTTAACCATTTTCACAAAAAGTGATTTTTTTTTTTTATTTTTTCGATTTTTAAATTTATTTTTTCGACTTAAAAACGGTGACCCCGGACATGCCGAATTTGCGACATTCTGAAAGGACCCAAAAATAATTTTTAACCATTTTCACAAAAAAGTGATTTTTTAAATTTATTTTTTCACAAAAAGTGATTTTTTAAATTTATTTTTTCGGGACTTAAAAACGGTGACCCCGGACATGCCGAATTTGCGACATTCTGGAAAGGACCCAAAAATAATTTTTAACCATTTTCACAAAAAAAAGTGATTTTTTTTTTATTTTTTTTCGGGACTTAAAAACGGTGACCCCGGACATGCCGAATTTGCGACATTCTGAAAGGACCCAAAAATAATTTTTAACCATTTTCACAAAAAGTGATTTTTTTTATTTTTTTTTTTTTTTTTCGGGACTTAAAAACGGTGACCCCGGACATGCCGAATTTGCGACATTCTGAAAGGACCCAAAAATAATTTTTAACCATTTTCACAAAAAAGTGATTTTTTTTTTATTTTTTCGGGACTTAAAAACGGTGACCCCGGACATGCCGAATTTGCGACATTCTGAAAGGACCCAAAAATAATTTTTAACCATTTTCACAAAAAAGTGATTTTTTTAAATTTATTTTTTCACAAAAAAGTGATTTTTAAATTTATTTTTTCGACTTAAAAACGGTGACCCCGGACATGCCGAATTTGCGACATTCTGGAAAGGACCCAAAAATAATTTTTAACCATTTTCACAAAAATTTTTTTTTTTTTTTTCAAAAAAGAGTTTTTTTTATTTTTTCGGACTTAAAAACGGTGACCCCGGACATGCCGAATTTGCGACATTCTGAAAGGACCCAAAAAATTTTTTAACCATTTTCACAAAAAAAAAAGTGATTTTTTTTTTTTTTTTTTTCGGGACTTAAAACGGTGACCCCGGACATGCCGAATTTGCGACATTCTGAAAGGACCCAAAAATAATTTTTAACCATTTTCACAAAAAAGTGATTTTTTAATTTATTTTTTCACAAAAAAGTGATTTTTTAAATTTATTTTTTCGGGACTTAAAAACGGTGACCCCGGACATGCCGAATTTGCGACATTCTGGAAAGGACCCAAAAATAATTTTTAACCATTTTCACAAAAAAGTGATTTTTTTTTTATTTTTTCACAAAAAAGTGATTTTTTAAATTTATTTTTTCGGGACTTAAAAACGGTGACCCCGGACATGCCGAATTTGCGACATTCTGGAAAGGACCCAAAAATAATTTTTAACCATTTTCACAAAAAAGTGATTTTTTTTTTTAAATTTATTTTTTCGGGACTTAAAAACGGTGACCCCGGACATGCCGAATTTGCGACATTCTGGAAAGGACCCAAAAAATAATTTTTAACCATTTTCACAAAAAAGTGATTTTTTTAATTTATTTTTTCACAAAAAAGTGATTTTTTAAATTTATTTTTTCGGGACTTAAAAACGGTGACCCCGGACATGCCGAATTTGCGACATTCTGGAAAGGACCCAAAAATAATTTTTAACCATTTTCACACAAAAAAATTTTTTTTTAAAAAAGTGATTTTTTAAATTTATTTTTTCAAAAAAAGTGATTTTTTAATTTATTTTTTTTCGGGACTTAAAAACGGTGACCCCGGACATGCCGAATTTGCGACATTCTGAAAGGACCCAAAAATAATTTTTAACCATTTTCACAAAAAAGTGATTTTTTTAAATTTATTTTTTCACAAAAAAAGTGATTTTTTTTTTATTTTTTCGGGACTTAAAAACGGTGACCCCGGACATGCCGAATTTGCGACATTCTGAAAGGACCCAAAAATAATTTTTAACCATTTTCACAAAAAGTGATTTTTTTGATTTTTTAAATTTATTTTTTCGGGACTTAAAAACGGTGACCCCGGACATGCCGAATTTGCGACATTCTGAAAGGACCCAAAAATAATTTTTAACCATTTTCACAAAAAAGTGATTTTTTTTTTTTTTTTTTCACTTAAAATTTTTTCGGACCCCGGACATGCCGAATTTGCGACATTCTGGAAAGGACCCAAAAATAATTTTTAACCATTTTCACAAAAAAGTGATTTTTTAAATTTTTTTTCGGGATTTTTTCGGGACTTAAAAACGGTGACCCCGGACATGCCGAATTTGCGACATTCTGAAAGGACCCAAAAATAATTTTTAACCATTTTCACAAAAAGTGATTTTTTAAATTTATTTTTTCACAAAAAAAGTTTTTTTAAATTTTTTTTTCGGGACTTAAAAACGGTGACCCCGGACATGCCGAATTTGCGACATTCTGAAAGGACCCAAAAATAATTTTTAACCATTTTCACAAAAAGTGATTTTTTAAATTTATTTTTTTGATTTTTTAAATTTATTTTTTCGGGACTTAAAAACGGTGACCCCGGACATGCCGAATTTGCGACATTCTGAAAGGACCCAAAAATAATTTTTAACCATTTTCACAAAAAGTGATTTTTTAAATTTATTTTTTCGGGACTTAAAAACGGTGACCCCGGACATGCCGAATTTGCGACATTCTGGAAAGGACCCAAAAATAATTTTTAACCATTTTCACAAAAAAGTGATTTTTTTTTCTTTTTTTTCGGGACTTAAAAACGGTGACCCCGGACATGCCGAATTTGCGACATTCTGGAAAGGACCCAAAAATAATTTTTAACCATTTTCACAAAAAGTGATTTTTTTAAATTATTTTTTCACAAAAAAGTTTTTTTAAATTATTTTTTCGGGACTTAAAAACGGTGACCCCGGACATGCCGAATTTGCGACATTCTGAAAGGACCCAAAAATAATTTTTAACCATTTTCACAAAAAGTGATTTTTTAAATTTATTTTTTCACAAAAAGTTTTTTTAAATTTATTTTTTCGGGACTTAAAAACGGTGACCCCGGACATGCCGAATTTGCGACATTCTGAAAGGACCCAAAAATAATTTTTAACCATTTTCACAAAAAAGTGATTTTTTAAATTTATTTTTTCACAAAAAACGGACTTAAAAACGGTGACCCCGGACATGCCGAATTTGCGACATTCTCTGGAAAGGACCCAAAAAATAATTTTTAACCATTTTCACAAAAAAGTGATTTTTTAAATTTATTTTTTCGGGACTTAAAAACGGTGACCCCGGACATGCCGAATTTGCGACATTCTGAAAGGACCCAAAAATAATTTTTAACCATTTTCACAAAAAAGTGATTTTTTTAATTTATTTTTTCACAAAAAAGGATTTTTTAAATTAAAAAAACGGTGACCCCGGACATGCCGAATTTGCGACATTCTGGAAAGGACCCAAAAATAATTTTTAACCATTTTCACAAAAAAGTGATTTTTTAAATTTATTTTTTCACAAAAAAGTGATTTTTTAAATTTATTTTTTCGGGACTTAAAAACGGTGACCCCGGACATGCCGAATTTGCGACATTCTGGAAAGGACCCAAAAATAATTTTTAACCATTTTCACAAAAAAGTGATTTTTTAAATTTATTTTTTCACAAAAAGTGATTTTTTTATTTATTTTTTCGGGACTTAAAAACGGTGACCCCGGACATGCCGAATTTGCGACATTCTGAAAGGACCCAAAAATAATTTTTAACCATTTTCACAAAAAGTGATTTTTTAAATTTATTTTTTCACAAAAAAGTGATTTTTTAAATTTATTTTTTCTTAAAAACGGTGACCCCGGACATGCCGAATTTGCGACATTCTGAAAGGACCCAAAAATAATTTTTAACCATTTTCACAAAAAGTGATTTTTTTTTATTTTTTCACAAAAAGTTTTTTTAAATTTATTTTTTTTTTTTTTTTTCGGGACTTAAATACGGTGACCCCGGACATGCCGAATTTGCGACATTCTGAAAGGACCCAAAAATAATTTTTAACCATTTTCACAAAAAAGTGATTTTTTAAATTTATTTTTTCACAAAAAAGTGATTTTTTAAATTTTTTTTTCGGGACTTAAAAACGGTGACCCCGGACATGCCGAATTTGCGACATTCTGAAAGGACCCAAAAATAATTTTTAACCATTTTCACAAAAAAGTGATTTTTTAAATTTATTTTTTCACAAAAAAACGATTTTTTTTTTATTTTTTCGGACTTAAAAACGGTGCCGAACATTCTGAAAGGACCCAAAAAATAATTTTTAACCATTTTCACAAAAAAGTGATTTTTTAAATTTATTTTTTCGGGACTTAAAAACGGTGACCCCGGACATGCCGAATTTGCGACATTCTGAAAGGACCCAAAAAATAATTTTTAACCATTTTCACAAAAAGTGATTTTTTAAATTTATTTTTTCACAAAAAGTGATTTTTTAAATTTATTTTTTCGGACTTAAAAACGGTGACCCCGGACATGCCGAATTTGCGACATTCTGGAAAGGACCCAAAAATAATTTTTAACCATTTTCACAAAAAAGTGATTTTTTAAATTTATTTTTTTTCGGGACTTAAAAACGGTGACCCCGGACATGCCGAATTTGCGACATTCTGAAAGGACCCAAAAATAATTTTTAACCATTTTCACAAAAAAGTGATTTTTTAAATTTATTTTTTCGGGACTTAAAAACGGTGACCCCGGACATGCCGAATTTGCGACATTCTGAAAGGACCCAAAAATAATTTTTAACCATTTTCACAAAAAAGTGATTTTTTTTATTTTTTCACAAAAAAGTGATTTTTTAAATTTTTTTTTCGGGACTTAAAAACGGTGACCCCGGACATGCCGAATTTGCGACATTCTGAAAGGACCCAAAAATAATTTTTAACCATTTTCACAAAAAGTGATTTTTTAAATTTATTTTTTCACAAAAATGATTTTTTAAATTTATTTTTTCGGACTTAAAAACGGTGACCCCGGACATGCCGAATTTGCGACATTCTGAAAGGACCCCAAAATAATTTTTAACCATTTTCACAAAAAAGTGATTTTTTAAATTTATTTTTTCACAAAAAAGTGATTTTTTAAATTTATTTTTTCTTAAAAACGGTGACCCCGGACATGCCGAATTTGCGACATTCTGGAAAGGACCCAAAAATAATTTTTAACCATTTTCACAAAAAAGTGATTTTTTAAATTTATTTTTTCAGGACTTAAAAACGGTGACCCCGGACATGCCGAATTTGCGACATTCTGAAAGGACCCAAAAATAATTTTTAACCATTTTCACAAAAAAAAGTGATTTTTTAAATTTATTTTTTCGGGACTTAAAAACGGTGACCCCGGACATGCCGAATTTGCGACATTCTGAAAGGACCCAAAAATAATTTTTAACCATTTTCACAAAAAAGTGATTTTTTAAATTTATTTTTTCACAAAAAGTGATTTTTTTAATTTTTTTTTCGGACTTAAAAACGGTGACCCCGGACATGCCGAATTTGCGACATTCTGAAAGGACCCAAAAATAATTTTTAACCATTTTCACAAAAAGTGATTTTTTTTTTTTATTTTTTCGGGACTTAAAAACGGTGACCCCGGACATGCCGAATTTGCGACATTCTGAAAGGACCCAAAAATAATTTTTAACCATTTTCACAAAAAGTGATTTTTTAAATTTATTTTTTCGGGACTTAAAAACGGTGACCCCGGACATGCCGAATTTGCGACATTCTGGAAAGGACCCAAAAATAATTTTTAACCATTTTCACAAAAAAGTGATTTTTTAAATTTATTTTTTCGGGACTTAAAAACGGTGACCCCGGACATGCCGAATTTGCGACATTCTGAAAGGACCCAAAAATAATTTTTAACCATTTTCACAAAAAGTGATTTTTTTAAATTTATTTTTTTCACAAAAAAGTGATTTTTTTATTTATTTTTTCGGGACTTAAAAACGGTGACCCCGGACATGCCGAATTTGCGACATTCTGGAAAGGACCCAAAAATAATTTTTAACCATTTTCACAAAAAAGTGATTTTTTAAATTTATTTTTTCACAAAAAAGTGATTTTTTTTATTTATTTTTTTTTTATTTATTTTTTCGCAAAAAGTGATTTTTTACTTAAAAAACGGTGACCCCGGACATGCCGAATTTGCGACATTCTGGAAAGGACCCAAAAATAATTTTTAACCATTTTCACAAAAAAGTGATTTTTTAAATTTATTTTTTCACAAAAAAGTGATTTTTTAAATTTATTTTTTCGGGACTTAAAAACGGTGACCCCGGACATGCCGAATTTGCGACATTCTGGAAAGGACCCAAAAAATAATTTTTAACCATTTTCACAAAAAAGTGATTTTTTTTTTTATTTTTTCGGGACTTAAAAACGGTGACCCCGGAACATGCCGAATTTGCGACATTCTGAAAGGACCCAAAAATAATTTTTAACCATTTTCACAAAAAAGTGATTTTTTAAATTTATTTTTTCACAAAAAAGTTTTTTTTTTTATTTTTTCGGGACTTAAAAACGGTGACCCCGGACATGCCGAATTTGCGACATTCTGGAAAGGACCCCAAAAATAATTTTTAACCATTTTCACAAAAAAGTGATTTTTTTAATTATTTTTTCGGGACTTAAAAACGGTGACCCCGACATGCCGAATTTGCGACATTCTGAAAGGACCCAAAATAATTTTTAACCATTTTCACAAAAAAGTGATTTTTTAAATTTATTTTTTCACAAAAAAGTGATTTTTTAAATTTATTTTTTCGGGACTTAAAAACGGTGACCCCGGACATGCCGAATTTGCGACATTCTGGAAAGGACCCAAAAATAATTTTTAACCATTTTCACAAAAAGTGATTTTTTAAATTATTTTTTCGGACTTAAAAACGGTGACCCCGGACATGCCGAATTTGCGACATTCTGAAAGGACCCAAAAATAATTTTTAACCATTTTCACAAAAAAGTGATTTTTTAAATTTAAAAAAAGTGATTTTTTTCATTTATTTTTTCGGGACTTAAAAACGGTGACCGAATTTGCGACATTCTCTGGAAAGGACCCAAAAAATAATTTTTAACCATTTTCACAAAAAAGTGATTTTTTTAATTATTTTTTCGGGACTTAAAAACGGTGACCCCGGACATGCCGAATTTGCGACATTCTGGAAAGGACCCAAAAAATAATTTTTAACCATTTTCACAAAAAAGTGATTTTTTAAATTTATTTTTTCACAAAAAAAGTGATTTTTTAAATTTATTTTTTCGGGACTTAAAAACGGTGACCGAATTTGCGACATTCTCTGGAAAGGACCCAAAAAATAATTTTTAACCATTTTCACAAAAAAGTGATTTTTTAAATTTATTTTTTCACAAAAAAAGTGATTTTTTAAATTTATTTTTTCGGGACTTAAAAACGGTGACCCCGGACATGCCGAATTTGCGACATTCTGGAAAGGACCCAAAAATAATTTTTAACCATTTTCACAAAAAGTGATTTTTTAAATTTATTTTTTCGGGACTTAAAAACGGTGACCCCGGACATGCCGAATTTGCGACATTCTGGAAAGGACCCAAAAATAATTTTTAACCATTTTCACAAAAAAGTGATTTTTTTTATTTATTTTTTCGGGACTTAAAAACGGTGACCCCGGACATGCCGAATTTGCGACATTCTGGAAAGGACCCAAAAATAATTTTTAACCATTTTCACAAAAAGTGATTTTTAAAATTTATTTTTTCACAAAAAAGTGATTTTTTATTTTTTTTTCGGACTTAAAAACGGTGACCCCGGACATGCCGAATTTGCGACATTCTGAAAGGACCCAAAAATAATTTTTAACCATTTTCACAAAAAAGTGATTTTTTAAATTATTTTTTCACAAAAAGTGATTTTTTAAATTTATTTTTTCGACTTAAAAACGGTAACCCACGGACATGCCGAATTTGCGACATTCTGGAAAGGACCCAAAAATAATTTTTAACCATTTTCACAAAAAGTGATTTTTTAAATTTATTTTTTCACAAAAAAGTGATTTTTTAATTTTATTTTTTTTTGGGACTTAAAAACGGTGACCCCGGACATGCCGAATTTGCGACATTCTGAAAGGACCCAAAAAATAATTTTTAACCATTTTCACAAAAAGTGATTTTTTAAATTTATTTTTTTCGGGACTTAAAAACGGTGACCCCGACATGCCGAATTTGCGACATTCTGGAAAGGACCCAAAAATAATTTTTAACCATTTTCACAAAAAAGTGATTTTTTAAATTTTTTTTTTTTAAATTTATTTTTTCAGACTTAAAAACGGTGACCCCGGACATGCCGAATTTGCGACATTCTGGAAAGGACCCAAAAAATAATTTTTAACCATTTTCACAAAAAAGTGATTTTTTAAATTTATTTTTTCACAAAAAAGTGATTTTTTAAATTTATTTTTTCACAAAAAAGTGATTTTTTAAATTTATTTTTTCGACTTAAAAACGGTGACCCCGGACATGCCGAATTTGCGACATTCTGAAAGGACCCAAAAATAATTTTTAACCATTTTCACAAAAAGTGATTTTTTAAATTTATTTTTTCGGGACTTAAAAACGGTGACCCCGGACATGCCGAATTTGCGACATTCTGGAAAGGACCCAAAAAATAATTTTTAACCATTTTCACAAAAAAGTGATTTTTTTATTTATTTTTTCGGGACTTAAAAACGGTGACCCCGGACATGCCGAATTTGCGACATTCTGAAAGGACCCAAAAATAATTTTTAACCATTTTCACAAAAAAGTGATTTTTTAAATTTATTTTTTCACAAAAAGTGATTTTTTTAAATTTTTTTTTCGGGACTTAAAAACGGTGACCCCGGACATGCCGAATTTGCGACATTCTGAAAGGACCCAAAATAATTTTTAACCATTTTCACAAAAAAGTGATTTTTTAAATTTATTTTTTCGGGACTTAAAAACGGTGACCCCGGACATGCCGAATTTGCGACATTCTGAAAGGACCCAAAAATAATTTTTTTCAAAAAAGTGATTTTTTATTTTCACAAAAAGTGATTTTTTAAATTTATTTTTTCGGGACTTAAAAACGGTGACCCCGGACATGCCGAATTTGCGACATTCTGGAAAGGACCCAAAAATAATTTTTAACCATTTTCACAAAAAGTGATTTTTTAAATTATTTTTTCGGGACTTAAAAACGGTGACCCCGGACATGCCGAATTTGCGACATTCTGAAAGGACCCAAAAATAATTTTTAACCATTTTCACAAAAAGTGATTTTTAAATTTATTTTTTCACAAAAAAGTGATTTTTTTATTTATTTTTTCGGACTTAAAAACGGTGACCCCGGACATGCCGAATTTGCGACATTCTGGAAAGGACCCCAAAAATAATTTTTAACCATTTTCACAAAAAAGTGATTTTTTAAATTTATTTTTTCACAAAAAAAGTGATTTTTTAAATTTATTTTTTCACAAAAAAAGTGATTTTTTAAATTTATTTTTTCGGGACTTAAAAACGGTGACCCCGGACATGCCGAATTTGCGACATTCTGGAAAGGACCCCAAAAATAATTTTTAACCATTTTCACAAAAAAGTGATTTTTTTATTTATTTTTTCGGGACTTAAAAACGGTGACCCCGGACATGCCGAATTTGCGACATTCTGAAAGGACCCCAAAATAATTTTTAACCATTTTCACAAAAAAGTGATTTTTTAAATTATTTTTTTCGGGACTTAAAAAAACCCCGGACATGCCGAATTTGCGACATTCTGAAAGGACCCAAAAATAATTTTTAACCATTTTCACAAAAAAGTGATTTTTTAAATTTATTTTTTTTTTTCGGGACTTAAAAACGGTGACCCCGACATGCCGAATTTGCGACATTCTGAAAGGACCCCAAAATAATTTTTAACCATTTTCACAAAAAGTGATTTTTAAATTTATTTTTTCACAAAAAAGGATTTTTTTAAATTTTTTCAAAAAAACATGATTTTTTTGCGACATTCTGGAAAGGACCCAAAATAATTTTTAACCATTTTCACAAAAAAGTGATTTTTTAAATTTATTTTTTTTTTCGGGACTTAAAAACGGTGACCCCGGACATGCCGAATTTGCGACATTCTGAAAGGACCCAAAAAATAATTTTTAACCATTTTCACAAAAAAGTGATTTTTTAATTATTTTTTCACAAAAAAAATGATTTTTTAAATGTATTTTTTCGGGACTTAAAAACGGTGACCCCGGACATGCCGAATTTGCGACATTCTGGAAAGGACCCAAAAAATAATTTTTAACCATTTTCACAAAAAAGTGATTTTTTAAATGTATTTTTTCGGGACTTAAAAACGGTGACCAAGGAACATGCCGAATTTGCGACATTCTGGAAAGGACCCAAAAAATAATTTTTAACCATTTTCACAAAAAAGTGATTTTTTAAATGTATTTTTTTGGGACTTAAAAACGGTGACCAAGGAACATGCCGAATTTGCGACATTCTGGAAAGGACCCAAAAAATAATTTTTAACCATTTTCACAAAAAAGTGATTTTTAAAATTTATTTTTTCACAAAAAAGTGATTTTTTAATTTATTTTTTCGTGACTTAAAAACGGTGACCCCGGACATGCCGAATTTGCGACATTCTGGAAAGGACCCAAAAAATAATTTTTAACCATTTTCACAAAAAAGTGATTTTTTAAATGTATTTTTTCACAAAAAAGTGATTTTTTAAATTTATTTTTTCTGGACTTAAAAACGGTGACCCCGGACATGCCGAATTTGCGACATTCTGGAAAGGACCCCAAAAATAATTTATAACCATTTTCACAAAAAAGTGATTTTTTAAATTTATTTTTTCACAAAAAAGTGATTTTTAATTTATTTTTCGGGACTTAAAAACGGTGACCCCGGACATGCCGAATTTGCGACATTCTGAAAGGACCCAAAATAATTTTTAACCATTTTCACAAAAAAGTGATTTTTTTTTTTTATTTTTTCGGGACTTAAAAACGGTGACCCCGGACATGCCGAATTTGCGACATTCTGGAAAGGACCCAAAAATAATTTTTAACCATTTTCACAAAAAAGTGATTTTTTAAATTTATTTTTTGGGACTTAAAAACGGTGACCCCGGAACATGCCGAATTTGCGACATTCTGAAAGGACCCAAAAATAATTTTTAACCATTTTCACAAAAAGTGATTTTTTTAAATTTATTTTTTCGGGACTTAAAAACGGTGACCCCGGAACATGCCGAATTTGCGACATTCTGGAAAGGACCCAAAAATAATTTTTAACCATTTTCACAAAAAGTGATTTTTTAAATGTATTTTTTCACAAAAAAGTGATTTTTTTAAATTTATTTTTTCGGACTTAAAAACGGTGACCCCGGACATGCCGAATTTGCGACATTCTGAAAGGACCCCAAAAAATTTTTAACCATTTTCACAAAAAAGTGATTTTTTAAATTTATTTTTTCACAAAAAAGTGATTTTTTAATTTATTTTTTCGTGACTTAAAAACGGTGACCCCGGACATGCCGAATTTGCGACATTCTGGAAAGGACCCAAAAATAATTTTTAACCATTTTCACAAAAAAGTGATTTTTTTTATTTATTTTTTCACAAAAAAAGTGATTTTTTAAATTTATTTTTTCACAAAAAAGTGATTTTTTAAATTTATTTTTTCGGGACTTAAAAACGGTGACCCCGGACATGCCGAATTTGCGACATTCTGGAAAGGACCCAAAAATAATTTTTAACCATTTTCACAAAAAAGTGATTTTTTAAATTTATTTTTTCGGGACTTAAAAACGGTGACCCCGGACATGCCGAATTTGCGACATTCTGGAAAGGACCCAAAAATAATTTTTAACCATTTTCACAAAAAAAGTGATTTTTTAAATGTATTTTTTCACAAAAAGTGATTTTTTAAATTTATTTTTTCGGGACTTAAAACGGTGACCCCGGACATGCCGAATTTGCGACATTCTGGAAAGGACCCAAAAATAATTTTTAACCATTTTCACAAAAAAGTGATTTTTTAAATTATTTTTTCGGGACTTAAAAACGGTGACCCCGGACATGCCGAATTTGCGACATTCTGGAAAGGACCCAAAAATAATTTTTAACCATTTTCACAAAAAAGTGATTTTTTAAATTATTTTTCACAAAAAGTGATTTTTTATTTATTTTTTCTGGACTTAAAAACGGTAACCCACGACATGCCGAATTTGCGACATTCTGGAAAGGACCCCAAAAATAATTTATAACCATTTTCACAAAAAAGTGATTTTTAAAATTTATTTTTTCACAAAAAAGTGATTTTTAAAATGTATTTTTTCACAAAAAAGTGATTTTTAACATTTATTTTTTCGCAAAAAGTGATTTTTTAAATTTATTTTTTCGGGACTTAAAAACGGTGACCCCGGACATGCCGAATTTGCGACAATCTGGAAAGGACCCCAAAAATAATTTTTAACCATTTTCACAAAAAAGTGATTTTTTTATTTATTTTTTCGGGACTTAAAAACGGTGACCCCGGACATGCCGAATTTGCGACATTCTGGAAAGGACCCCAAAATAATTTTTAACCATTTTCACAAAAAGTGATTTTTTAAAATTTTTTTTCGGGACTTAAAAACGGTGACCCCGGACATGCCGAATTTGCGACATTCTGGAAAGGACCCCAAAAATAATTTTTAACCATTTTCACAAAAAAGTGATTTTTTAAATTTATTTTTTCGGGACTTAAAAACGGTGACCCCGGACATGCCGAATTTGCGACATTCTGGAAAGGACCCCAAAAATAATTTTTAACCATTTTCACAAAAAGTGATTTTTTAAATTTATTTTTTCGGGACTTAAAAATGGTGACCCCGGACATGCCGAATTTGCGACATTCTGGAAAGGACCCAAAAATAATTTTTAACCATTTTCACAAAAAAGTGATTTTTTTTTTTTTATTTTTTCGGGACTTAAAAACGGTGACCCCGGACATGCCGAATTTGCGACATTCTGGAAAGGACCCAAAAATAATTTTTAACCATTTTCACAAAAAAGTGATTTTTTTATTTATTTTTTCACAAAAAGTGATTTTTTAAATTTTTTTTCGGGACTTAAAACGGTGACCCCGGACATGCCGAATTTGCGACATTCTGGAAAGGACCCAAAAATAATTTTTAACCATTTTCACAAAAAAGTGATTTTTTTTATTTATTTTTTCGGGACTTAAAAACGGTGACCCCGGACATGCCGAATTTGCGACATTCTGGAAAGGACCCAAAAAATAATTTTTAACCATTTTCACAAAAAAGTGATTTTTTTTATTTATTTTTTCGGGACTTAAAAACGGTGACCCCGGACATGCCGAATTTGCGACATTCTGGAAAGGACCCCAAAAATAATTTTTAACCATTTTCACAAAAAGTGATTTTTTTTATTTATTTTTTCGGGACTTAAAATCGGTGACCCCGGACATGCCGAATTTGCGACATTCTGGAAAGGACCCCAAAAATAATTTTTAACCATTTTCACAAAAAAGTGATTTTTTAAATTTATTTTTTCGGGACTTAAAAACGGTGACCCCGGACATGCCGAATTTGCGACATTCTGGAAAGGACCCAAAAAATAATTTTTAACCATTTTCACAAAAAAGTGATTTTTTAAATTTATTTTTTCGGGACTTAAAAATGGTGACCCCGGACATGCCGAATTTGCGACATTCTGGAAAGGACCCAAAAATAATTTTTAACCATTTTCACAAAAAAGTGATTTTTTTAATTTATTTTTTCACAAAAAAGTGACTTAAAAACGGTGACCAAGGAACATGCCGAATTTGCGACATTCTGGAAAGGACCCAAAAATAATTTTTAACCATTTTCACAAAAAAGTGATTTTTTTAATTTTTTCACAAAAAGTGATTTTTTAAATTTTTTTCGGGACTTAAAAACGGTGACCCCGGACATGCCGAATTTGCGACATTCTGGAAAGGACCCAAAAATAATTTTTAACCATTTTCACAAAAAAGTGATTTTTTAAATGTATTTTTTCGGGACTTAAAAACGGTGACCCCGGACATGCCGAATTTGCGACATTCTGGAAAGGACCCAAAAATAATTTTTAACCATTTTCACAAAAAAGTGATTTTTTAAATTTATTTTTTCACAAAAAGTGATTTTTTTGGAAAGGACCCAAAAATTTATTTTTTTCAAATTTTTTCAAAAGTGATTTTTTAATTTATTTTTTCGGGACTTAAAACGGTGACCCCGGACATGCCGAATTTGCGACATTCTGGAAAGGACCCAAAAATAATTTTTAACCATTTTCACAAAAAGTGATTTTTTAAATTTATTTTTTCACAAAAAGTGATTTTTTAAATTTATTTTTTCGGGACTTAAAAACGGTGACCCCGGACATGCCGAATTTGCGACATTCTGAAAGGACCCAAAAATAATTTTTAACCATTTTCACAAAAAAGTGATTTTTTTTTTAAATTTATTTTTTCGGGACTTAAAAACGGTGACCCCGGACATGCCGAATTTGCGACATTCTGGAAAGGACCCAAAAATAATTTTTAACCATTTTCACAAAAAGTGATTTTTTTTATTTATTTTTTCACAAAAAGTGATTTTTTAATTTATTTTTTCGGAAAAAACGGTGACCCCGGACATGCCGAATTTGCGACATTCTGGAAAGGACCCAAAAATAATTTTTAACCATTTTCACAAAAAAGTGATTTTTTTAATTTTTAAATGTATTTTTTCACAAAAAAGTGATTTTTTAATTTATTTTTTCGGGACTTAAAAACGGTGACCCCGGACATGCCGAATTTGCGACATTCTGAAAGGACCCAAAAATAATTTTTAACCATTTTCACAAAAAGTGATTTTTTAATTTATTTATTTTTTTATTTCTTTTTTCGGGACTTAAAAACGGTGACCCCGGACATGCCGAATTTGCGACATTCTGGAAAGGACCCCAAAAATAATTTTTAACCATTTTCACAAAAAAAGTGATTTTTTAAATTTATTTTTTCGGGACTTAAAAACGGTGACCCCGGACATGCCGAATTTGCGACATTCTGAAAGGACCCAAAAATAATTTTTAACCATTTTCACAAAAAGTGATTTTTTAAATTTATTTTTTCACAAAAAGTGATTTTTTTTTTTTATTTTTTCGGGACTTAAAAACGGTGACCCCGGACATGCCGAATTTGCGACATTCTGGAAAGGACCCAAAAATAATTTTTAACCATTTTCACAAAAAGTGATTTTTTTAAATTTATTTTTTTCGGGACTTAAAAACGGTGACCCCGGACATGCCGAATTTGCGACATTCTGGAAAGGACCCAAAAATAATTTTTAACCATTTTCACAAAAAAGTGATTTTTTAAATTTTTTTTCACAAAAAGTGATTTTTTACATTTATTTTTTCTGGACTTAAAAACGGTGACCCCGGACATGCCGAATTTGCGACATTCTGGAAAGGACCCAAAAAATAATTTTTAACCATTTTCACAAAAAAGTGATTTTTAAATTTATTTTTTCAAAATGTAACAAAAAAGTGATTTTTAACATTTAAAAAAGTTTTTTTAAATTTATTTTTCGGGACTTAAAAACGGTGACCCCGGACATGCCGAATTTGCGACATTCTGGAAAGGACCCCAAAAATAATTTTTAACCATTTTCACAAAAAAGTGATTTTTTAATTTATTTTTTCGGGACTTAAAAACGGTGACCCCGGACATGCCGAATTTGCGACATTCTGGAAAGGACCCAAAATAATTTTTAACCATTTTCACAAAAAAGTGATTTTTTTAAAATTTATTTTTTTTTTCGGGACTTAAAAACGGTGACCCCGGACATGCCGAATTTGCGACATTCTGAAAGGACCCCAAAATAATTTTTAACCATTTTCACAAAAAAGTGATTTTTTAAATTATTTTTTCGGACTTAAAATTTATTTTTTCAAAAAAAGTGGTGACCCCGGACATGCCGAATTTGCGACATTCTGGAAAGGACCCAAAAATAATTTTTAACCATTTTCACAAAAAAGTGATTTTTTTAAATTTATTTTTTCGGGACTTAAAAACGGTGACCAAGGAACATTTTTTCTGGAAAGGACCAAAAAATAATTTTTAACCATTTTCACAAAAAAGTTTTTTTTTTATTTATTTTTTCACAAAAAAAGTGATTTTTTAAATTAATTTTTTCGGGACTTAAAAACGGTGACCGAATTTGCGACATTCTCTGGAAAGGACCCCAAAAATAATTTTTAACCATTTTCACAAAAAAGTGATTTTTTAAATTTATTTTTTCGGGACTTAAAAACGGTGACCCCGGACATGCCGAATTTGCGACATTCTGGAAAGGACCCAAAAATAATTTTAAACCATTTTCATTTTTTAAATTTATTTTTTCACAAAAAGTGATTTTTTTATTTATTTTTTCACAAAAAAGTGATTTTTTTAATTTATTTTTTCGACTTAAAACGGTGACCCCGGACATGCCGAATTTGCGACATTCTGGAAAGGACCCCAAAATAATTTTTAACCATTTTCACAAAAAAGTGATTTTTTTTATTTTTTCACAAAAAGTGATTTTCTAAAATGTATTTTTTTTCACAAAAAGTGATTTTTAACATTTATTTTTTCAAAAAAGTGATTTTTTAAATTTATTTTTCGGGACTTAAAAACGGTGACCCCGGACATGCCGAATTTGCGACATTCTGGAAAGGACCCAAAAATAATTTTTAACCATTTTCACAAAAAAGTGATTTTTTAAATTTATTTTTTCGGGACTTAAAAACGGTGACCCCGGACATGCCGAATTTGCGACATTCTGGAAAGGACCCCGAAAATAATTTTTAACCATTTTCACAAAAAAGTGATTTTTTAAATTTATTTTTTCGGGACTTAAAAACGGTGACCCCGGACATGCCGAATTTGCGACATTCTGAAAGGACCCCAAAATAATTTTTAACCATTTTCACAAAAAGTGATTTTTTAAATTTATTTTTTCACAAAAACCCGTGATTTTTCTGGAAAGGTATTTTTAACCATTTTCACAAAAAAGTGATTTTTAAATTTATTTTTTCACAAAAAGTGATTTTTTAAATTTATTTTTCGGGACTTAAAACGGTGACCCCGGACATGCCGAATTTGCGACAAAAAGGACCCCAAAAATAATTTTTAACCATTTTCACAAAAAAGTGATTTTTTAAATTATTTTTTCGGGACTTAAAAACGGTGACCCCGGACATGCCGAATTTGCGACATTCTGGAAAGGACCCAAAATAATTTTTAACCATTTTCACAAAAAAGTGATTTTTTAAATTTATTTTTTCGGGACTTAAAAACGGTGACCCCGGACATGCCGAATTTGCGACATTCTGAAAGGACCCAAAATAATTTTTAACCATTTTCACAAAAAAGTGATTTTTTAAATTAATTTTTTCGGACTTAAAAATTTTGACCCGGACATGCCGAATTTGCGACATTCTGGAAAGGACCCAAAAATAATTTAACCATTTTCACAAAAAGTGATTTTTTTAAATGTTTTTTTTTTCGGGACTTAAAAACGGTGACCCCGGACATGCCGAATTTGCGACATTCTGAAAGGACCCAAAAATAATTTTTAACCATTTTCACAAAAAGTGATTTTTTTATTTATTTTTTCACAAAAAAAGTGATTTTTAAATTAATTTTTTCGACTTAAAAACGGTGACCCCGGACATGCCGAATTTGCGACATTCTGAAAGGACCCAAAAATAATTTTTAACCATTTTCACAAAAAAGTGATTTTTTAAATTTTTTTTTCGGGACTTAAAAACGGTGACCCCGGACATGCCGAATTTGCGACATTCTGGAAAGGACCCCGAAAATAATTTTTAACCATTTTCACAAAAAAGTGATTTTTTTTTAATTAATTTTTTCGGGACTTAAAAACGGTGACCAAGGAACATGCCGAATTTGCGACATTCTGGAAAGGACCAAAAAATAATTTTTAACCATTTTCACAAAAAAGTGATTTTTTTTTATTTATTTTTTCACAAAAAAGTGATTTTTTAAATTAATTTTTTCGGGACTTAAAAACGGTGACCCCGGACATGCCGAATTTGCGACATTCTGGAAAGGACCCAAAAATAATTTTTAACCATTTTCACAAAAAAGTGATTTTTTAAATATATTTTTTCGGGACTTAAAAACGGTGACCCCGGACATGCCGAATTTGCGACATTCTGGAAAGGACCCAAAAATAATTTAACCATTTTCACAAAAAAGTGATTTTTTAAATTAATTTTTTCGGGACTTAAAAATGGTGACCCCGGACATGCCGAATTTGCGACATTCTGGAAAGGACCCAAAAAATAATTTAACCATTTTCACAAAAAAGTGATTTTTTTAAATTTATTTTTCGGGACTTAAAAACGGTGACCAAGGAACATGCCGAATTTGCGACATTCTGGAAAGGACCCAAAAATAATTTTTAACCATTTTCACAAAAAAGTGATTTTTTTTTATTTTTTTTTTTCACAAAAAAGTGATTTTTTAAATTAATTTTTTCGGGACTTAAAAACGGTGACCCCGGACATGCCGAATTTGCGACATTCTGGAAAGGACCCAAAAAATAATTTTTAACCATTTTCACAAAAAAGTGATTTTTTAAATGTATTTTTTCGGGACTTAAAAACGGTGACCCCGGACATGCCGAATTTGCGACATTCTGGAAAGGACCCCAAAAATAATTTTAAACCATTTTCACAAAAAAGTGATTTTTTAAATTTATTTTTTCACAAAAAAGTGATTTTTTTTATTTATTTTTTCGCAAAAGTGATTTTTTTTATTTATTTTTTCACAAAGTGATTTTTTAAATTTATTTTTTCGGGACTTAAAAACGGTGACCCCGGACATGCCGAATTTGCGACATTCTGGATAGGACCCAAAAAATAATTTTTAACCATTTTCACAAAAAAGTGATTTTTTAAATTTATTTTTTCACAAAAAAGTGATTTTTTAAATTTATTTTTTCGGGACTTAAAAACGGTGACCCCGGACATGCCGAATTTGCGACATTCTGGAAAGGACCCAAAAAATAATTTTTAACCATTTTCACAACAAAGTGATTTTTTACATTTATTTTTTCACAAAAAAAGTGATTTTTAAATTTATTTTTTCGGGACTTAAAAACGGTGACCCCGGACATGCCGAATTTGCGGCATTCTGGAAAGGACCCCAAAAATAATTTTTAACCATTTTCACAACAAAGTGAATTTTTTAATTGATTTTTTCGGGACTTAAAAACGGTGACATGCCGAATTTGCGACATTCTGGAAAGGACCCCAAAAATAATTGAACCATTTTCACAAAAAAGTGATTTTTTAAATTTATTTTTTCGGGACTTAAAAACGGTGACCCCGGACATGCCGAATTTGCGACAATCTGGAAAGGACCCCAAAAATAATTTTTAATCATTTTCACAAAAAAGTGATTTTTTTAATTTATTTTTTCGGGACTTAAAACCTGTTAGAGCTACTAGTTCCCCTTTGGGAACTCACCCCACCCCCCCTGAGCTGTAATGTGGCGCAGGGAACGCAAGAAATAATCCTAAAAATATTTAACCTCCACAGAATCGCTTGAAAAATGGCTCAAATGAAAGATAAAGAAGTTATTTATCTACCCATCAAGTCAGATTTCTAAAATGTTTTACGGCGAAAACATAGCACATATTTATGTCCAACCACCACTGCATACATACTTCATTAGCTTAGCCAAGTAGGAAAAAATATGCAATCAACAAACGCAGGATTAAAAGAAAAATAATTTCACTAACCTTTTGAAATCTTCATCAGATGACAGTAATATAACATGTTACACAGTACATTCATTTTTTTTCAATAATATGCAATATATATCCATAAATCTCTGTTTACAATTATGCATCGTTCAAAAATGCTACTCCAATGTCAGGAGAAATAAATAGCTCCGGCAGATAACGTCAGCAAACAAGGAATACACATCATAAACTTTGACTAAATATGCATGTTTTACATATGTATGGCAAGATAAACTTCTTCTAAATGCAATTGCTATGTTACAATTATTTTTAACGTTACATTTGGCGTTTACTAGGCTATAATAGAGAGTCGGCGCTTTCAGTTAGCATGCTGACTCCTCTATCATGGAGTCGGCAGAAACCCAAAATGAAGACGTAAATATTCCCTTACCATGGCTGTTCTTGCTTCAGAAGATGTGGAAGGGTTAATACTCAAAAAATAATTTTTAACCAAGTTAGCGTTCAGTTTGCAAGTCTGTGTCTTTCCGTTCTCAAACTAGACACTTTTCGGTTTGCGAAATGTATGCAAATTTCAAGTGGCTGCGCACCAAAACGTCGAAAGTATACATTATATTTCGAGTAAACTTGTCAAACTATGTTTATAATTAAGCCTTAGCATGTTATAAAGGTCTACAGCAATCGTGAGGGCGAACAGATTAGCACACGTTGTTCAGTCTGTCCTGGGAGAAAGAGAGAAAATCTTCAGTCTCCCATTGGTGAAACTTTTTTGTTCACCAAAAAGGACGTTTGGTCACGCTGAACGACCTCGTGAGCACGTGATTCTCGCAGTTACAGGCCCATCGAAAGCAGGCTTCACGCTGAAGACATAAACGTGTTTTGGTTATAGCTCTTTGGGAAGTGTGTAAACAATGACGTCAAAGTGATGGCAACTTTTCCCATTACAAGAGAGACTTTGGGAGAATGCATGCCCTGAGAGTTCTGCTTTAGCTAGAGACAAAATTTAAACGGTCCTATTCGATAACAATTTTTAATTGCATATATTAGCAACTTTTGACAAATTTATCATGGTTTATATGGGTGCCGAATTCCTCCAGAAGGGGCAGTATTCAGGGCTAGCCCCAACAGGTTAAAAACGGTGACCCCGGACATGCCGAAATGGCGACATTCTAGAAAGGACCCCAAAAATAATTTTAAACCATTTTCACAAAAAAGTGATTTTTTAAATTTATTTTTTCACAAAAAAGTGATTTTTAATTTATTTTTCGTGACTTAAAAACGGTGACCCCGGACATGCCGAATTTGCGACATTCTGGAAAGGACCCCAAAAATAATTTTAAACCATTTTCACAAAAAGTGATTTTTACATTTATTTTTCGGACTTAAAAACGGTGACCCTGGACATGCCGAATTGGCGACATTCTGGAAAGGACCCCAAAATAATTTTAAACCATTTTCACAAAAAGTGATTTTTTACATTTATTTTTTTCACAAAAAGTGATTTTTACATTTATTTTTTCGGGACTTAAAAACGGTGACCCCGGACATGCCGAATTGGCGACATTCTGGAAAGGACCCCAAAAATAAATTAACCATTTTCACAAAAAAGTGATTTTTTAAATTTATTTTTTCACAAAAAAGTGATTTTTTAAATTTATTTTTTCGGGACTTAAAAACGGTGACCCCGGACATGCCGAATTGGCGACATTCTGGAAAGGACCCCAAAAATAATTTTAAACCATTTTCACAAAAAAGTGATTTTTTACATTTATTTTTTCGTGACTTAAAAACGGTGACCCCGGACATGCCGAAATGGCGACATTCTAGAAAGGACCCCAAAAATAATTTTAAACCATTTTCACAAAAAAGTGATTTTTTTTATTTATTTTTTCACAAAAAAGTGATTTTTAAATTTATTTTTTTCGGGACTTAAAAACGGTGACCCCGGACATGCCGAATTGGCGACATTCTGGAAAGGACCCCAAAAATAATTTTAAACCATTTTCACAAAAAAGTGATTTTTTAAATGTATTTCACAAAAATGTGATTTTTTTTTTTTTTTTTTCGGGACTTAAAAACGGTGACCCCGGACATGCCGAATTTGCGACATTCTGGAAAGGACCCCAAAAATAATTTTAAACCATTTTCAAAGTGATTTTTTAAATTTATTTTTTCGTGACTTAAAAACGGTGACCCCGGACATGCCGAATTGGCGACATTCTGGAAAGGACCCCAGAAATCATTTTAAACCATTTTCACAAAAAAGTGATTTTTTAAATTTATTTTTTCGGGACCCCGGACATCCCGAATTGGCGACATTCTGGAAAGGACCCAAAAAATTATTTTAAACCATTTTCACAAAAAATTATTTTTAAAATTTAGAGAGAGAAAAAAAAGAGAGAAAAAAAAGAGAGAAAAAAAAAAGAGAAAAAAAGACAGAAAAAAAAGGGGGAGAAAAAGGGGGAGAAAAAGGGGGAGAAAAAGAGAGAAAGAGAGAGAGAAAAAGAAAGAGAAAGAGAAAAAGAAAGAGAAAGAGAAAAAGAAAGAGAAAGAGAAAAAGAGAGAATTTTTTTTTTAATTGAACCCCAGAGGAAAAACTAAGAATACTCATGGGCGAAGGAGCAATGGCTCCTCTTGCAGCCAAATATGTATTTTCCTACCATAGCCTGAGGGACACTGAATAATAACATCTGCATAGTAAACAGTAACTTACTTATTATTACTATTATTGTTATGACTATAATTATTAATGTTTATCATTCCAAATATGGGTGGTAATGGTAGTGATAACAGTTTAGTGATGGTAGTAGTAGTAATGATGATTGTAGTTGTAGTACTGATATAAAGAAGAAGATGACCGTTATTTAGTTATAAGTTAGTTATAGTTTCATTTTCCATAATTTTATTTTATATTTATTACATTACATCTACTATTGACTGTTACCATTTTATTGTTATTATTTCTGTATTTAATTTTGTATTATTATTTACTACCATTTTATATTATTATTTGCTATCATTTATAATTTGTTACAATGTATATTGTATACATTGTTGCTTTGGCAATATTGACAATGTTTTTCATGCCAATAAAGCAGCTTGAATTTGAAAGAGAGAGAAAGAGAGAGAAAGAGAGAAAGAAAGAGAGAGAGAAAAAAAGAGAAAAAAAGAGAGAGAAATACTTATTTTACACCATAATTTGCAAATAAATTCATAAAAAATCCTACAAATGTGATTTTCTGGATTTTTTTTCTCATTTTGTCTGTCATAGTTGAAGTGTACCTATGAAGAAAATTTACAGGCCTCTCTCATCTTTTTAAGTGGGAGAACTTGCAAAATTGGTCCCAGGTTAAATAATCTATCATTTGAATCAGTTCCGGTTACCTTCAGATTAGTCCCGTGACACTTGTGGGGAACGTAGGGCAAAAGCGGAGAACATTGTGACAAGTGGGGTCAAGTTTGTAGCCCAAAGATTTTGGATTTTACAAACAGAAGTTGGCACATAGACGGTTCTGACTTCAGACAAGTCCCCTGACACTTGTGGAGGATGTAGAGGAAAATTGAGAATACCACAGTGTTCGCGAGGGTCTCCAATTTCCAGAGAGTGGTCATACGAATTTGTAGGTCAAACTGTACGGAAGCTAGAGAAGTTTTTGTGAGAAGACCGATCATAGGTATGTCTCATGTTTGACAAACACCGCTCTAGGTCCACCATCTTTCACTGCAGATATGGAGGTGTAACATAAGCAGTTAGAGGATTGAGACAGATACGATGCGTCTCAATCTCTCTAGTTGACAACTGATCTATTTGAATGGGTATTTTTTACATTGATTCACGTACCTTTGCGTCATTTGACTCAAAATAAATTCGTTCCATTCTTTTTGAAGTCTTAGTTTCAGTTTCTCTTTTAAAGAATTAATTGATCTCATTTGGCTCTTCATTCATTCGTCACTCGTCAACAGTTTGCTGTCGCAACTGAAGACAGAATGTGAAAGACACAGCAGATGAACTACAGAAGATTTGAACTGAGCCTGGTCAGCAGTTTGGAAGACTTATGCTCACAAGTATAGCACAAAACACTCACATGATGTTCAATCGTTCCAAGCACCGTGGACAAGTCCATTTGATATCTTCACTGTCATTGCTGCAGAAAGCAACAAAGGCTCATTGGTCTAGGGGTATGATACTAGCGTAGGGTGATAGAGGTCCCGGGTTCAAATCCCGGATGAGTCCTTTTGCAGATCCTTTAACCTGTTAATGACAAAAAATATTTCTCAATTACAAATTTGGTAATTATTGCATGTGTCAATGAGCGCTGTTTCCACCAAGCTTGAAACCGGGGACCTTGCGCCTGTTAAGCGAATGTGATAACCAATACTCTACAGAAACTGCTAGGAGAACAATCAGCAAGGAGTAAACTGTATTTTACAGATATTCATTGCATAAAGTCAAATAAGGTATTTCTGAAAAATATTTCTCTATTACAAATATGATAACTTTTGCATGTGTCAATTACCTTGGTTTCTGCCCTGTTTCGAACCAGGGACCTTTAGCATTTTAAGTGAACGTGCAAACCAAAACACTACAGAAACCGCTGCTTGAACAATCAGCATAAACTCCACCACCCACACTATGATCCAACTAGGTCAGTATGCACTACTACACCCTCTCACAACTAAGCGTTGTTTTTTATTTCCATATGCAGATAAAGCATCATTGTTCATGTAATATTAGCATTAGAACTCTAGGAAGAGGAAAGTCATAAAATCATATAGAAGAAAAGATGTAGTTCAAAAACATTTGTTTCCGAACTACAACTCAATTTATTTAAAAATGACAAATTCAGTGCAAAGTAATGTAGTGCATTGGTGTCTAGATCCCTGTTGGGTGGCAAAGTGTCACAAGAATCCTGTGGGGAGAGAAAACATTAAATTAATGGGTGTTAGGTAATCAGGGTTCAACAAAGCACTTCAAGTCCTCAATTCCTTCAAAAAAGAGAGAGAAGGAGAAAGGAGTATGGTCCCTGCAGTAGGACTACATGCTGGCCATGAGGTTCTCCAAGTGGTACTCCAGGAGGCTGGAGAGCTCAGTGACCAGAGACTCTGCTGCTGGTCAAACATGTCATCTAGCAGAGCCATCAGCCCGCCCTGAAGAGAACACCACACAACACATAGAAAATGGATCTGAGTTACTAGCTTATCAAGAGGAGAGACAATTAGAAATACTCCCCCTAAAATGGCATTGAAACCTGGTTAACCATGAATATGGAAGTAAACAGGAAGTAACCTCTCTACTCTTACATTGAGCAGCAGCAGGTATCTGTCAGCCTCTGGCTCCATGTCGGCAGGAAGGAGTACAGGAGAGCGTACAGACGCTCCACGAACCCACCAGGGTGCTAAAGGAAACAGAGGAGAAAAGAGGAATTTAAGTGAAACTGCTAATAGAGAGCTATCAAAACATGTACCAGTGAGATGCTACTTACCACCATCAGGGACTTCTGAGCTGTCATCATCCCAAACAGCACCAGCTCAAAGAGGACATCTATCATGTTCACATGATGGATATAGGACAAGAAAACACATTTGGAGAAAGTAGGAATGATTTCATATATATCAGTTACTGTGATGTATAAAAGACATTCATGTGGAAGAACTCAGTGAGACTTGAGAGTTAATGAACTCACCTTGGCCTCAGCCAGCTCCCTCTCAATGTCATTCCGCTTGGAGGGGTCACTCAGGTAATCCACAAAGTCGTTATAGGTACGGATGTTTTACTTTTTAATAAAGTAAAAGGAAAGTTTGGTTAATAATATAAATCCACAACATCAAAAGTAATTCCTAGAGAACAAAGGTAATTCTCCAAGTCAAAAAGGTAAATCCACAAGGTGGTAGGGTAGGTACAGCAGAAAAGCCTCAAAAGATAATCAAAAATGAATAAACAACAAAAACAGAGTACCACAAGAGAGTCCAAGTGGCACAACAAATGTTCACAGCATTTCTGGGGCTGGGTGCCAACATTCAAACACAGAGCAAAGAACTGAGGAAAACTAAGGGTTTAAATACAATCAAGGGAAACATCCTAGATCACTATCCCTACTCTGAGACAGTTTGTGAATATGGGCCCTGGAAGAAAGCTGTTGCCCAATACTTTTCACAACAGTTGCGACACCACAAGACCCTCAAGGAGGAGTAGGCAACCCTGTTCCTGGAATGCCGCAGGTACTGCAAGATTTTGTTCCAACCAGGCCCTAAAACAGGGGTGCATTCAGTTCGTTTGAACGTTATCTATGTTGCGGAACGGTTTATACTGATTGACACACTTTCCCAAAACGTTCTTGAACAGACTTTTAGCTACGTTTGCTCCGTTCAGTGGGTGTGTCGGGTGTGGCTTGAATCAACCAGTGACGTATTTTAAAGGGCACTGGTTCATTTTGAACCCACAACCCAACACTTCCCCATTTTCCAACTGGTCATTCAGTACAGCACCACTTCCATTCAATTGAACGTTCTATTGCTGAGCTAATTGATCAGTTCAGTGATAGCCTAAATTCAGCACACCTGGTCTTCCAAGTCTTAAATCAAAAACATGAAGCACTCCAGGACCAGGGTTGCCTACCCCTATTAGTAAATGCTAATTGTTACGCTTTCAACATGTTAATGTGACACACACAAGATTGGCGTTGTCTATCAGGAGTTTGAAGCACATAGTCAGTTTCACTTATTTTCTTTTCAATTAAATAAGGACCAGCGAAACGAGCTGACAGTGAAGATCCTGGAACAGGTAATAACACCAGTACTTGGTCACCTGGCTGTATTGGACGAGAAACAGCCTCTTTATCATAGTGTCTTTTCATGCTGCTCTGTGAGGAAGACAGACCTTCCTTTGCGAGAGCACAAGCTTGGTGTAGGCGCTCACGAAAGCGACTAACGTAGTCCAACACATTCTCGTCTCCTGTACACAACTCTTGGGACAAGAACTGTTCTTTAAGGACTTTCATTGGTCCTCTCACTGTGTGACCAAACACTAGTTCAGCCGGGCTGAAACCTAGGGACTCCTGCACAGTTTCACGAGCAGCAAACAAAACTAGAGGAACTCCCTCATCCCAATCTTTCTCAGATTCCAAACAATATTTACGTAGCATAGACTTCAGTGTCTGATGCCATCTTTCAAGCGCACCCTGAGACTCTGGGTGATAGGCGCTTGACACACGGTGCGTAATTGACAAGGATTTTAACACCTGCTTGAAGAGCTTGGATAGGAAATTGGTACCTTGATCGCTTTGTACCACCTTAGGTAACCCGAATATCGTGAAGAATTTTATTAAGGCTTTACTCACTACCGGGGCTGTAATCCTTCTCAGAGGAATGGCCTCGGGGTATCTTGTAGCCATACACATAATCGTTAACAAAAACTGGTTACCCGATTTTGTCTTCGGTAACGCTCCGACACAATCAACACGCTTGAATGGTTCACCTATGACGGGTATGGGACAAAGAGGAGCGGGAGGAATAACCTGATTTGGTTTTCCTGTTATCTGACATGTGTGGCATGTCCGACAGAACTGAGCCACATCTTGTTTTAAACCCGGCCAAAAGAAATGTCGAAGGATCCGATCATAAGTCTTTGTGATTCCTAAATGACCAGACCACTGGTGATCATGAGCAAGAGACAACACATTTTGTCGAAAGGCTGTAGGAATCACTATTTGATAAACAGCATTCCAATCTCCACATGCGTCAACATGGGATTTCCATTTACGCATGAGGAGATTACCATCAATGAAGTAAGCCACGTTCTTCTTCTTCACATCTTCCAATGAGACAATACTAGAAAAACATTTAGCAAGCTTGTTGTCAACCTTTTGGTTAGCAATCAGCTGCTCACGAGTGACTGGTAACTGTATTGCATCAGCAATAAGTTCAACGTTCTTTGATTCTTTCCTGGGCTGTTTGTCAGAGGTGATCAGCTTCTCAGAGGTATCACACAATCCATCCTCTTGATCATCCTCTTTGAACAGAACAGTGTTCGACAAATCTATCACGTCACCCTCTTGTCGTGTCTGAGCACGAGTGACAGCACAAGCAGGGAACACATGTGGATAACTCTGTGCCAGCTCATTCGAGAGAGAGTGGTTACTTTTATCCAATACTTCCAATACGGGTACTACCTTTCCTCCGGCAATATCGTTACCCATTATAAAGGTCACACCTTTCACTGGCAACATAGGACGTACCCCCACTCGGAATATTCCACTGATTAACTCCGAGTGTACCTTCACAAAGTAAAATGGCACTGGGACAAAACCCATTTCAATACCCTGCACTAACACACTGGAACCACAGTATGTATCGTCAAATAAGGGCAACACATCAGACAATATAAACGACTGTGAGGCTAAAGCTCCAGCATCTCTAAGGATTTTAACCGGACGCTGAGACGCTTCGTCATTCGTTAGGGACACAAACCCCTCGAAAATGAACGGTTCATAACTGCGGTCGGGGACTGGGCCTTTCAAACTACATTTACCCTGAGGCACCTGTTTTGTTGCAGACCTCACAACCGTACGAATTAGACCAACACCAGCTGGCGGCTTGGCACGAAGAGGCATCCCTTGTTTGCGTTTAAGCATGAAGCAATCATTAATCATATGTCCCACTTTATGACAATAGAAACAGGGACGCTCATTCTTCTGGCGTGCTTGATATACTACTGCTGGCCGACTAGGGCTAAAGGTTGGAAACTCAGTGGCTCTACTCTCAGTATGAGCCGAAAACACACTCTTGTGCGTCAACACAAACTCGTCTGCCAACACAGACGCTTCTGCCAGGGAGGATACTTTCTGTTTGTTTAGGTAAACTACAATGCGTTTGGGTAAGCAATTTTTAAACTCTTCCAACAAGATTAACTCCCGGAGAGAGTTGAAATCAGTTACCTTACTCTCAGCATGCCATTTATCAAACAGATTTCCCTTGTCTCTAGCAAATTCCACATAAGTCTTACTAGAAGTCTTTCTATGAGACCTAAATCTCTGTCGGCCTCAGGCACAAGCTCATAGACACGAAGAACAGTAGCTTTGACCACTTCATAATTCAAACTGTCCTCCAGAGGTAGCGCTGACAAAACCTCTTGGGCTTTACCAGTTAATTTACACTGAAGCAATAGGCACCATATGTCTTCAGGCCATTTCAATGCAACAGCTATTCGTTCAAATACACAAAAATAGGAGTCAACCTCAGACTCTCTGAACAAAGGTACTAAGGCAATCTGCCTACTAATGTCAAACATGTTTGAGGACACAGCAGGTGAGGATGACTCACTAACAGTGACAGCAGGACCGGAGGCTAGCCTCGCTGTCTCTGCCTCCAGTTCAATCTGGTGCATTTTAAACGTCATCTGCCGCTGTTCTTTATCTGCCTCAATTTTACACATCTCCAACTGGAGAGTCTCTCGCCTAATTTGGTCTCTCTTCCGCCTCCAGTTGGAACTGTGTTGAACGGACATCCCTCCTGGCATCACCGGTTGACAGTGGGGAGAGTGGATCAAAACGGGGCAATGTGGCTGGAGCTTTAGCCTCGCCCTCATTTTCAGACACCAATGGGCTTACAGGAGCAGCAACATCCCCTACAGGGGTAGTAGGCTCAGGCAGCGGCAACACAAGCACCTGCTCTTCCAACAATACATTTAACACCAGCTTTTTAACCTCCGCCTTAACTAAACTCTGCGGAATCGATATTGAATAATGGTCAGCCAAGGTCATTAAATCAACTCTACGACATTTATCAAATACTCCCACGAAGGGTTATCCAAAAAGGACTTCAACTCAAAAGTAGCCATCTTAACCTACTTCACAAGAGCCAACGAAAATAGCAAACACTAATGCTACCTCAGCTATAACGTTCAACACTGAACTATACCACTAAAACATTCTGCATGAGCGGCATGGGTGTCAGTAAAGATAAGTGGGTGCTCGTCCGGGATTTATGTTACGAATCCCTTTTGGCCCGACAGTCTAGGGGGGATGGTAATGAGACCCGTAACATAACTCATACAAATTCTAATAGTGACAAAGTAAAAGTGAAAACGAAATAACCACGACAACTGAAATCTACCGTCAAACTAAAAAAAAAAAAAAAATACAGTGGGTGGTCCGCCCAGTTCTAACTAGTGTATTTAACAAAGTTTACCTACGGGTAGTGTATGCCCATGGGTGACTTGTTCCCCATTTTCCCACCAGTAAACAAACACCATAACCAAAAACAATACTCACAGGTGAGGACAAAGTGATATGGAGGTGCTCAAACAAAAGAGAGGTCAATACAAAAGAGAGAGTGAAACAGAGAGACCTACAGACATGGCATTTTACAGAGAGATTGAGCTTTACAGCAAACAACTGACAGGGTTTTTAAACAAAGGGAAAGGAACGGTGATTGGGTAGGAAACAGGAGGAGGTGTGTCTTCTGATTGATGATTGGTGACTGATTGGGGAGTGATGATTTTCACCTGTGAGGGGAGAAGGAGAGAAAAGAAACACACTCACAGGATACACACAGGATACTTGTATCCGTAACACTAATGAACTGAATATTGTTTGTGAATTTCCATATTTCTATAATGTTTCAAGTAAGACCCAAGTGCAGACTGTGTTGAAGTTACAATGTTTATTACAGCAACATGGGCAGGCAAACGGCAGGTCAATGCAGGCAGGGGTCTATAATCCAGAGTGGTGGGGCAAAGGTACAGGATGGCCGGCAGGCTCAAGGTCAGGTCAGGCAGAGGTCGGTAATCCAGAGTAGGCGCAACGGTACAGGACAGAAGGCAGGCTCAGGGGCAGGCAGAGGTGTCAGGCAGGCAGGCTCAGAGTCCAGACAGGCAAGGGTCAAAACCAGGAAGGCGAGAAAAAGAGAGACTGGGGAAAGCAGGAGCTGAGAAAAAGGCTGGTTGACTTGACAAACAAGACGAACTGGCAACAAACATACAGAGAACACAGGGTAAAATGGCACCTGGAGGGGGTGAGACAGGTGAAACCGATCAGGGCGTGACAATATCAATGATGCTAATATCAATGAGTTGAATTGTTCAACATGTGCAGTTAAGGTTAATACAGCATTGGTGATGAAAGGTACATAATGCATTGCCATCAGGCCACTGCATGCTGTGACATGTGCCTGGATGGTGACACATCTTCAAGGTTCCTGATTGAATACTGTGGCCTTCGGTGGTACCGGAAGGAAGGGCCTTACCTGGGAGTACAGCAACACACTCTCTCTCTCTCTCTGACTCACAGCCATTCTGTCAACCACAGGAGGTTGGTGGCACCTTAATTGGGGAGGACAGGCTCGCAATGGCTAGAGTGGTATAAGTGCAATGGTATCAAATACATCAAACACATGGTTTCCATGTGTTTGATGCCATTCCATTCGCTCTATTCTAGTCATTATTATGACCTCTCAGAAGCCTCAACTGCTGTTAACATGTATTGTATGTAACCGCTCAAATTTATACAAACTGCTACGGACACAATCACTGACTTATATTCACTTATCCCATTCACTTATTCCATTCACTCTTGTCTGGGATATACAGTATATATATATACAGTGCCCATCCAAGAAGGCTCAAGGTCACAAATAAAATGATGTCAAATCACGGTATATCTATAGTAGCTTTGATTGGACTGATCATGTCAACATCACACTTTCAAAATCTTAGCTAGCAGTCATAATCATGAATCAAGCCGACAATTATGTAATATGCCGGGGAGATATGTATACTGTAGCTAAGAAAGTAATACTAAGTGTATGTTGTGTAGTAAGCTGTTAGTAGCCCATGTGCCTCACCCTAATAATTTGGTAATATTTTCCCCTCTTAATTTTGCCTAATGTTCTGACTTGGTGGTGCACATGTAGCCTATAACCTGTTATAAGAGCTTTCATTGTCTGCTTATATGCCCCCTTTATTTATCATACGGTCTGACTTGGTGTACAGGGAGAACACTGTAAGAACGGCCCATATTCTGAATTCTGTCGCTGTATATTTAAAAAGTGATGTACAAATAGTTATATTGACTACATCTGCCCTAGCTCGCTCATTAATGTCTTAATCAAAATTACAGATTGCCTCTTATCATCCCCTTATGCCATAATTTGTACATCTGAATTGTCAGTATAAACCACATTTGTTTAAGCAAGTTAGCCATATCAGACCTCACAAGTGGCACAGCAGTCTAAGGCACTACATCTCAGTGCTAGAGGCGTCACTACAGAATCTGCTTTGATCCCGGCTGAAACACAACCGGCCGTGATCGGGAGTCCCATAGGGGCGGTGCACAATTGGCCCAGCGCCGTCCGGGTTAGGGGAGGGTTTGGCCAGAGTAGACCGTAATTGTAAAATAAGAATTTGTTCTTAACTGACTTGCCTAGTTGAATAAAAATAATATCTGCTATGTTTTTAAAAAAGGCAATAAATGAGACTGAATAAACTGTTTCACTGCCAGACAAGGCTCCGCTGAATACTTATGTAAAATATAAAAATAAAAATAGTTTATACATTTGCAGAAATGTCTAAAAACCTGTTTTAGCTTTGTCATTATGGGTTATTGTGTGTACTTTGATAGGAAAAAATGTATTTTATGCATTTTAGAATAAGTCTGTAACGTAATAAAATGTGGAAAAAGGGAAGGGGTCTGAATACTTTCCGAATGCACTGTATTGGTGCATTTATTTATTTATAATTATGGCAGATTTGGTCCTCCACAGAGCAAAGTCATTGTAGCATATCATTTCACTTGCCCTGTGAGAACCATAAGCATGGGCTGGCTTGGCTTTGCTGTACCGTGTCCATATAATGTAGAAAAATGGCTCTCTATCCCAAACCGTTCAATAGTTCAAAGTGTTCAAAGCGTTCAAAGTGTTCAAATTAACTTGATTGAGGTGTTTGCATTGATGACATCCTGATTTACTCCCTGAAGGAACAAATACAGCATGTGCAAAAGGTTCTTCAACGGCTCCTTGACCATAACCTTTACGTGAAGACTGAAAAGAGCGCCTTCCATGTAACTGATAGAGGAATTCTAAATCCCTTTATGTTTTGTTGCCAAAACCAATTCAATTCACACTCATTTCTAATTCATGATAAGTTGTAAGTTTATCATTTGCATGAATTAGCAAGAGACCAGTCTTAAAAACAAGTTCAGCATTTATTCTTGATGAGTACTGCCCCATAATACAAAGAACATTACATTTTAAAGAAAGAAGACATAAAATGACGTCATCAGTTTCACACCCTCTCCCAGCCTTACAATGGCGCAGTATTCACTCCTGGAGATAGTTTCACTCCCCTCATAAACTACATTCCAACCTGTCTAAAGGATATACTTCTCTCCACTAATGGAATCCAACCAAAACATTCTTATCTGTTTGATCCCTCTTTCCCAGGAGACACAGACAATTAATTCATTTCTGCTTACATTTTCAGTAACAGCTCAACTAAAAACATAATAGTATTAGAATAAATGATTCTAATCATTAATGTATACATAATTGATCATCTAAACTATATTTTCCTCTAACAGTAACCTCTGTACATTTCCTCGGCTTCGTACTGACACCTGACGGGATCAGCATGGATGAGAACAAAGTCACCGCCATCAATAACTGGCCCAAGCCCACCACTGTTAAGGAACTCCGTTTCATTGGGTTCTCCAACTTCTATCGCCAGTTCATTTGGAACTTCAGTTCTATGTCCGTTCCCCTCACTGCCCTTACCAGCCAAAAGACCTGGACCTTTCTATTGACTGATACCACCTTGACTGCGTTCAACAACTTAAAACGCCTCTTTACCTCAGATCCTGTCCTTCGCCAACCCGATCTGACCCTTCTTTTCACGCTGGAGGCGGATGCCTCCGGAGTAGGAGCCATACTCTCTCAGTGGGTGAGAACAACTTGCAAATCACAGCCCTGTGCCTTCTTCTCCAGGAAGTTATCCCCCGCTGAGAGGAATTACGATGTGGGGAACAGAGAAATCCTTGCCATCAAGCTGGCCCTCGAGGAGTGGCGCCACTGGTTGGAGGGCGCACAACATCCCTTTCTCGTCTTAACAGATCATTGTAATCTGGAATATATCAGAGGGGCCAAGAGGTTAAGCTCAAGACAAGCCAGCTGGGCTCTCTTCTTCACACGCTTCCATTTTCATGTTACTTACATCCCTGGAAAGAAAAACGTAAAAGCTGATGCTCTCTCCCGCCAGTTTGACCTTCCGACCAGTAACTCAGACCCTACACCCATTTTTCCTTCCTCTTGCATTATGGGACCGGTACAGTGGGAGGTTCACTCTGCCATACAAGAAGCGCTAACCTCAGACCCAGCTCCTCCTGAGACACCAGCTGGGAGGAGTTACATACCAGCAGCTGTTAGACCCTACACATCCTTGGGGTCAGGACATTCGGGCATTACACGAACCACCAAACTTCTAGCCCACTAGCACCCAACGTAAGGGATGGTGTACTCTCCTATCCAGTCTGTGCCCAAACCAAAAGCCCTCGTCACCTCCCTTCCGAGAAAATTCAACCTTTGCCAATCCCTCACAGACACTGGTCCCACATAGCTGTTGACGTCATCACAGACCATCCTGAATCATCTGGTAACACCACCATCCTTGTCATAGTAGACTGTTTTTGAAAAATGTGTCGTCTGGTTCCTCTTCCTTATCTACCTATCGCCATGGAATTTGTGGAGTTTATGTTCCAGAAGGTGTTACGTCTATATGGGATTCTGGAGGACATTGTCTTTGATTGTGGGCCCCAGTTTGTCTCCCGGGTGTGGCAAGCCTTCTGTGACTGACTGGGGGTCGCCCTCAGCCGCTCCTCCGGGTACCATCCCCAGACCAACGGGCAGACGCCTGAACCAACAATGTTCTGCCTCGCCACACAACTGGAGTTGTGTGGGCCAAATACACTCAGAACTCACTCATGCACTCATCCCTCATTGCCTACCTACGCCACTCTTTCACCCCGGACAGCTTGTGTGGCTCTCTACCAGAGACACCCGGCTTCGCCTCCCCTGCAAAAAGTTCTGTCCTCGCTTCATTGGTCCCTTCAAGATAACCCATCGCTTCAACCCTGTCACGTACCACCTCCAGTTACCGCGTCAGTATAATATCTCCTCGTCTTTCCATGAGTCTCTGTTAAAACCAGTCACCTACAGTCCTCTTCATCCTCCAGTCTCTACCCACCGTTCGACGTCGGAGGGGAACCTGCCTACGCCATATGGGCCATCCTTGATTCCAAACGCCTGAGAGGGTCGCATCCACTACCTAGTGGACTGGGAAGGTTATGGGCCTGAAGACCGGTCCTGGGTCCCCGACCAAGACATCCTCGACCCAAAAATGATTCAGGCATTTCACCATAACCGTCCAGAACGCCCCGCTCCCCGACCTCAGGGCCGACCCCCAAACAGACCCACTGGACATCAGCCTCGACGCAGAACGTCGGGTCAGTCCACGACCTCGTCGAACCAGCATCCCGGACCTCGTCCGCCTCTGCTCCCCCGCCTGCCCGCTCCGTTGGGTCATCAGGAGAAAGGACCCGGTGGTCGCTCTGACAGAGCTCTAGAGTTCCTCTGTGGAGATAGAACAACCTTCCAGAAAGACAACCATTTTTGCAACATGCCACCAATCAGACCTTTATGGTGGAGTGGCCAGACAGAAGCAACTCCTCAGTAAAAGGCACATGACAGCCCGCTTGGAATTTGCCAAAAGGCACCTAAAGGGCTCTCAGACCAGGATAAACAGAATTCTCTGGTCTGATGAAACCAAAATTGAAATATTTGGCCTGAATTTCAAGCGTCATGTCTGGAGGAAACCTGGCACCATCTCTACGGTGAAGCATGGTGGTGGTAGCATCATACTGTGTTTTTTTTTGCGGCAGGGACTGGGTGACTAGTCAGGATTGAGGGATAGATGAACAGAGCAAAGTACAGAGAGATCCTTGATGAAAACTTGCTCCAGAGCGCTCAGGACTGGGACAAATGTTTACCTTCCATCAGGACAACAACCCTAAGTACACAGCCAAAACAACGTAGGAGTGTCTTCGGGACAAGTCTCTGAATGTCCTTAAGTGGATCTGCAGAGAAGAATGGGAGAAACACCCCAAATACAAGTGTGCCAAGCCTGTAGCGTCATACCCAAGAAGACTCGAGGATGTAATTGCTGCCAAAGGTGCTTCAACAAAGTACTGAGTAAAGGGTCTGAATACTTATGTAAATATGACATTTCCATTTTTTTATATACATTTGCAATAATTTATTATTTTCTTTTATGCTTTTTTCTTTTATGCTTTTCTCTTTTATGGTTTGTCATCATGGGGTCATCGGGTGTAGATTGATGAGGGGGAAAAAAACAATAATACATTTAGAATAAGGCTGTAACGTAACAAAATGTAGAAAAAGTAAAGGGGTAAGAATACTTTCTGAATGCATTGTACACTGAGTGTATAACACATTAGGAACACCTGCTCTTTCCATTAAATACATGGACTGACCAGGAGAATCCAAGTGAAAGTTATGATCCCTTATTGTCATGTAAAATCCACTTCAATCAGTGTAGATGAAGGGGAGGAGACAGGTTAAAGAAGGATTTTTATGCCTTGAGACAATTGAGACGTGGATTGTGTGTGTGTGCCATTCAGTTTGTGAATGGGCAAGACAAAATATTTCAGTCCTTTTGAACAGTATATGATAGTAGGTGTTAGGTGCACCGTTTTGAGTGTGTCAAGATCTGCACCACTGCTGGGTTTTCCGCGTTCAACAGTTTCCCGTGTGTGTCAAGAATTGTCCACCACCCAAAGGACATCCAGCCAACTTGACACAACTGTGGGAAGCATTGGAGTCAACATGGGCCAGCATCCCAGCATCCCTGCGAAACCTTGAAACCAAGCCCCGACTAATTGAGGCTGTTCTGAGGGCAAACCGGGGTGCAACCCAATATTAGAATGGTGTATAATACTGTCATGTATAATGTATTAAAGCATGAGTTGCCTTGGTGTTGAGGCAAACCTTTACAGTATACGCGTTAAAGTCATTTTAGTCTGCAAGGCTCAACAGTACAGCTGCATTTCACCGTAAAAATAAGATGAGTGCCTGAGCTTAATGATGAATTTGGAGGGATATTATGGTGATGAAGAATGAGCTGTAGTCAAGGAACATCATTCTTACGTAAGTATTTCTCTTTTCCATGGGATAGGGCAGTGTTCAGTACGATGGCGATTGTGTCATCCGTGGATCTATTGGGGCAGTATGCAAATTAGAGGCTGCTGCCCTATCTACAAAGGCATGGGACACTGGTCACTTTAATAATGGAACACTGGTCACTTTAAATAATGTTTACATACTGTGTTACCAACTTCATACGTACAATACAAGTCAAAAGTTTGGACACACCTACTCATTCAAGTTTATAAAATATTTTTTTAAACTATTTTCTACATTGTAATAAACTTTTCTAGGTCAGCAAATAACAGACTGGAATACCGGAAGTCGGAAGTTTACATACACTTAGGTTGGAGTCATTAAAACTCGTTATTCAACCACTCCACAAATTTCTTGTTAACACACTATAGTTTTGGCAAAATCGACTTTGTGCATGACAAAAGTAATTTTTCCAACAATTGTTTACAGACAGATTATTTCATTTATAATTCACTGTATCACAATTCCAGTGGGTCAGAGCTTTACATACTCTAAGTTGACTGTGCCTTTAAACAGCTTGGAACATTCCAGAAAATGATGTCATGGCTTTTTCTGATAGGCTAATTGACATCATTTGAGTCAATTGGAGGTGTACCTGTGGATGTATTTCAAGGACCACCTTTAACCTCAGTGTGTCTTTGCTTGACATCATGGGAAAATCAAAAGAAATCATCCAAGACATCAGATAAAAAATTGTAGACCTCCACAAGTCTGGTTCATCCTTGGGAGCAATTTCCAAATACCTGAAGGTACCACGTTCATCTGTAAAATCAAATCAAATCAAATGTATTTATATAGCCCTTCGTACATCAGCTGAAATCTCAAAGTGCTGTACAGAAACCCAGCCTTAAACCCCAAACAGCAAGCAATGCAGGTGTAAAAGCACGGTGGCTAGGAAAAACTCCCTAGAAAGGCCAAAACCTAGGAAGAAACCTAGAGAGGAACCAGGCTATGTGGGGTGGCCAGTCCTCTTCTGGCTGTGCCGGGTAGAGATTATAACAGAACATGGCCAAGATGTTCAAATGTTCATAAATGACCAGCATGGTCGAATAATAGTAAGGCAGAACAGTTGAAACTGGAGCAGCAGCATGGCCAGGTGGACTGGGGACAGCAAGGAGTCATCATGTCAGGTAGTCCTGGGACATGGTCCTAGGGCCCAGGCCAGTTGAAACTGGAGCAGCAGCATGGCCAGGTGGACTGGGGACAGCAAGGAGTCATCATGTCAGGTAGTCCTGGGGCATGGTCCTAGGGCTCAGGTCCTCAGGGAGAGAGAAAGAAAGAGAGAAGGAGAGAATTAGAGAACGCACACTTAGATTCACACAGGACACCGAATAGGACAGGAGAAGTACTCCAGATATAACAAACTGACCCTAGCCCCCCGACACATAAACTACTGCAGCATAAATACTGGAGGCTGAGACAGGAGGGGTCAGGAGACACTGTTGCCCCATCCGAGGACACCCCCGGACAGGGCCAAACAGGAAGGATATAACCCCACCCACTTTGCCAAAGCACAGCCCCCACACCACTAGAGGGATATCTTCAACCACCAACTTACCATCCTGAGACAAGGCCGAGTATAGCCCACAAAGATCTCCGCCACGGCACAACCCAAGAGGGGGTGTGCCAACCCAGACAGGCTGACCACAACAGTGAATCAACCCACTCAGGTGACGCACCCCCCCCAGGGACGGCATGAGAGAGCCCCAGTAAGCCAGTGACTCAGCCCCTGTAACAGGGTAGAGGCAGAGAATCCCAGTGGAAAGAGGGGAACCGGCCAGGCAGAGACAGCAAGGGCGGTTCGTTGCTCCAGAGCCTTTCCGTTCACCTTCCCACTCCTGGGCCAGACTACACTCAATCATATGACCCACTGAAGAGATGAGTCTTCAGTAAAGACTTAAAGGTTGAGACCGAGTTTGCGTCTCTGACATGGGTAGGCAGACCGTGCCACAAAAATGGAGCTCTATAGGAGAAAGCCCTGCCTCCGGCTGTTTGCTTAGAAATTCTAGGGACAATTAGGAGGCCTGCGTCTTGTGACCGTAGCGTACGTGTAGGTATGTACGGCAGGACCAAATCAGAGAGATAGGTAGGAGCAAGCCCATGTAATGCTTTGTAGGTTAGCAGTAAAACCTTGAAATCAGCCCTTGCTTTGACAGGAAGCCAGTGTAGAGAGGCTATCACTGGAGTAATATGATCACATTTTTTGGTTCTAGTCAGGATTCTAGCAGCCGTATTTAGCACTAACTGAAGTTTATTTAGTGCTTTATCCGGGTAGCCGGAAAAGTAGAGCATTGCAGTAGTCTAGTGACAAAAGCATGGATTAATTTTTCTGCATCATTTTTGGACAGAAAGTTTCAGATTTTTGCAATGTTACGTAGATGGAAAAAAGCTGTCCTCGAAATGGTCTTGATATGTTCTTCAAAAGAGAGATCAGGGTCCAGAGTAACGCCGAGGTCCTTCACAGTTTTATTTGAGACGACTGTACAACCATTAAGATTAATTGTCAGATTCAACAGAAGATCTCTTTGTTTCTTGGGACCTAGAACAAGCATCTCTGTTTTGTCCGAGTTTAATAGTAGAAAGTTTGCAGCCATCCACATCCTTATGTCTGAAACACTTCTAGCGAGGGCAATTTTGGGGCTTCACCATGTTTCATTGAAATGTACAGCTGTGTGTCATTATGTTTTCGAATAACATCCCCAAGAGGTCAAATATATAGTGAAAACAATAGTGGTCCTAAAACGGAACCTTGAGGAACACCGAAATTTACAGTTGATTTGTCAGAGGACAAACCATTCACAGAGACAAACTGATATCTTTCCGACAGATAAGATCTAAACCAGGCCAGAACATGTCCGTGTAGACCAATTTGGGGTTCCAATCTCTCCAAAAGAATGTGGTGATCGATGGTATCAAAAGCAGCACTAAGGTCTAGGAGCACGAGGACAGATGCAGAGCCTCGGTCCGATGCCATTAAAATGTCATTTACCACCTTCACAAGTGCCGTCTCAGTGCTATGATGGGGTCTAAAACCAGACTGAAGCATTTCGTATACATTGTTTGTCTTCAGGAAGGCAGTGAGTTGCTGCGCGACAGCCTTCTCTAAAATTTTTGAGAGGAATGGAAGATTCGATATAGGCCGATAGTTTTTTATATTTTCTGGGTCAAGGTTTGGCTTTTTCAAGAGAGGCTTTATTACTGCCACTTTTAGTGAGTTTGGTACACATCCAGTGGATAGAGAGCCGTTTATTATGTTCAACATAGGAGGGCCAAGCACAGGAAGCAGCTCTTTCAGTAGTTTAGTTGGAATAGGGTCCAGTAATGCAGCTTGAAGGTTTAGAGGCCATGATTATTTTCATCATTGTGTCAAGAGATATAGTACTAAAAGACTTGAGCGTCTCTCTTGATCCTAGGTCCTGGCAGAGTTGTGCAGACTCAGGACAACTGAGGTTTGGAGGAATACGCAGGTTTAAAGAGGAGTCCGTAATTTGCTTTCTAATAATCATAATCTTTTCCTCAAAGAAGTTCATGAATTTATCACTGCTAAAGTGAAAGTCATCCTCTCTTGGGGAATGCTGCTTTTTAGTTAGCTTTGCGACAGTATCAAAAAGGAATTTCGGATTGTTCTTATTTTCCTCAATTAAGTTAGAAAAATAGGATGATCGAGCAGCAGTAAGGGCTCTTCGGTACTGCACGGTACCGTCCTTCCAAGCTAGTCGGAAGACTTCCAGTTTGGTGTGGCGCCATTTCCGTTCCAATTTTCTGGAAGCTTGCTTCAGAGCTCGGGTATTTTCTGTGTACCAGGGAGCTAGTTTCTTATGAGACATTTTTTTAGTTTTTAGGGGTGCAACTGCATCTAGGGTATTGCGCAATGTTAAATTGAGATCCTCAGTTAGCTGGTTAACGGATTTTTGTCCTCTGGCGTCCTTGGGTAGGCAGAGGGAGTCTGGAAGGGCATCAAGGAATCTTTGTGTTGTCTGTGAATTTATAGCACGACTTTTGATGTTCCTTGGTTGGGGTCTGAGCAGATTATTTGTTGCAATTGCAAACTTAATAAAATGGTGGTCCGATAGTCCAGGATTATGAGGAAAAACATTAAGATCCACAACATTTATTCCATGGGACAAAACTAGGTCCAGCGTATGACTGTGACCGTGAGTGGGTCCAGAGACATGTCGATGACAAGTCGATGATGGCTCCGAAAGCCTTTTGGAGTGAGTCTGTGGACTTTTCCATGTGAATATTAAAGTCACCAAAGATTAGAATATTATCTGCTATGACTACAAGGTCCGATAGGAATTCAGGGAACTCAGTGAGAAACGCTGTATATGGCCCAGGAGGCCTGTAAACATTAGCTATAAAAAGTGATTGAGTAGGCTGCATAGATTTCATGACTAGAAGCTCAAAAGATGAAAACGTCTTTTTTTTTTTGGTAAATTGAAATTTGCTATCGTAAATGTTAGCAACACCTCCGCCTTTGCGGGATGCACGGGGGATATGGTCACTAGTGTAGCCAGGAGGTGAGGCCTCATTTAACACAGTAAATTCATCAGGCTTAAGCCATGTTTCAGTCAGGCCAATCACATCAAGATTATGATCAGTGATTAGTTCATTGACTATAATTGCCTTTGAAGTAAGGGATCTAACATTAAGTAGCCCTATTTTGAGATGTGAGGTATCATGATCTCTTTCAGTAATGACAGGAATGGAGGTGGTCTTTATCCTAGTGAGATTGCTAAGGCGAACACCGCCATGTTTAGTTTTGCCCAACCTAGGTCGAGGCACAGACACGGTCTCAATGGTGATAGCTGAGCTGACTACACTGACTATGCTAGTGGCAGACTCCACTATGCTGGCAGGCTGGCTAACAGCCTGCTGCCTGGCCTGCACCCTATTTCATTGTGGAGCTAGAGGAGTTAGAGCCCTGTCTATGTTGGTAGATAAGATGAGAGCACCCCTCCAGCTAGGATGGAGTCCGTCACTCCTCAGCAGGTCAGGCTTGGTCCTGTTTATGGGTGAGTCCCAGAAAGAGGGCCAATTATCTACAAATTCTATCTTTTGGGAGGGGCAGAAAACAGTTTTCAACCAGCGATTGAGTTGTGAGACTCTGCTGTAGAGCTCATCACTCCCCCTAACTGGGAGGGGGCCAGAGACAATTACTCGATGCCGACACATCTTTCTAGCTGATATGCACGCAGAAGCTATGTTGCGCTTGGTGATCTCTGACTGTTTCATCCTAACATCGTTGGTGCCGACGTGGATAACAATATCTCTATACTCTCTACACTCGCCAGTTTTAGCTTTAGCCAGCACCATCTTCAGATTAGCCTTAACGTCAGTAGCCCTGCCCCCGGGTAAACAGTGTATGATCGCTGGATGATTCGCTTTAAGTCTAATACTGCGGGTAATGAGTCGCCAATGACTAGAGTTTTCAATTTGTCAGAGCTAACGGTGGGAAGCTTCGGCGTCTCAGACCCCGTAACGGGAGGAGTAGAGACCAGAGAAGACTCGGCCTCTGACACCGACCCGCTGCTTAATGTGGAAAACCGGTTGAAAGTTTCTGTCGGCTGAATGAGCGACACCGGTTGAGCGTTCCTACAGCATTTCCTTCCAGAAACCGTGAGAAAGTTGTCCGGCTGCGGGGACTGTGCCAGGGGATTTATAATACTATCTGTACTTACTGGTGGCACAGACGCTGTTTCATCCTTTCCTACACTGAAATTACCCTTGCCTAACGATTGCGTCTGAAGCTGGGCTTGCAGCACAGCTATCCTCGCCGCAAGGCGAGCACAGCGGCTGCAATTAGAAGGCATCATGTTAATGTTACTACTTAGCTTCGGCTGTTGGAGGTCCTGACGAATCGTGTCCAGATAAAGCGTCCGGAGTGAAGAAGTTGAGGAAAAAATAAATAAATATATGAACGGTAATTAAAAAGTGAAAACCGTAAAGTTGTCAGGTAGCAAAATAGGTTGGCAACAAAACGCACAGCAACTCGAAAACAAGCCTGCAAGTTGTGACCGGAAATGTACACTTCCTGGCTGTAAAACAATAGTACGCAAGAATAAACACCATGGGACCACGCAGCCATCATACCGCTAAGGAAGGAGACGCGTTCTGTCTCCTAGAGATAAACATACTTTGGTGCAAAAAGTGCAAATCAATCCCAGAAGAACAGCAAAAGACCTTGTGAAGATGCTCAAGGAAACCGGTCCAAAAGTATCGACACTGCTCAAAAAAATAAAGGGAACACTTAAACAAAACAATGTAACTCCAAGTCAATCACACTTCTGTGAAATCAAACTGTCCACTTAGGAAGCAACACTGAATGACAATACATTTCACATGCTGTTGTGCAAATGGAATAGACAAGAGGTGGAAATTATAGGCATTTAGCAAGACACCCCCAATAAAGGAGTGGTTCTGCAGGTGGTGACCATAAACCACTTCTCAGTTCCTATGCTTCCTGGCTGATGTTTTGGTCACTTTTGAATGCTGGCGGTGCTTTCATTCTAGTGGTAGCATGAGACAGAGTCTACAACCCACACAAGTGGCTCAGGTAGTGCAGCTCATCCAGGATGGCACATCAATGCGAGCTGTGGCAAGAAGGTTTGCTGTGTCTGTCAGCGTAGTGACCAGAGCATGGAGGCGCTACCCGGAGACAGGCCAGTACATCAGGAGACGTGGAGGAGGCCGTAGGAGGGCAACAACCCAGCAGCAGGACCGCTACCTCTGCCTTTGTGCAAGGAGGAGCAGGAGGAGCACTGCCAGAGCCCTGCAAAATTACCTCCAGCAGGCCACAAATGTGCATGTGTCTGCTCAAACGGTCAGAAGCAGACAACATGAGGGTGGTATGAGGGCCCGACGTCTTACAGCTCAACACCGTGCAGGACGTTTGGCATTTGCCAAAGAACACCAAGATTGGCAAATTCGCCACTGGCGCCCTGTGCTCTTCACAGATGAAAGCAAGTTCACACTGAGCACATATGACAGACGTGACAGAGTCTGGAGACGCCGTGGAGAACGTTCTGCTGCCTGCAACATCCTCCAGCATGACCGGTTTGGCGGTGGGTCAGTCATGGTGTGGGGTGGCATTTCTTTGGGGGGTCGCACAGCCCTCCATGTGCTCGCCAGAGATAGCCTGACTGCCATTAGGTACCGAGATGAGATCCTCAGACCCCTTGTGAGACCATATGCTGGTGCGGTTGGCCCTGGGTTCCTCCTAATGCAAGACAATGCTAGACCTCATGTGGCTGGAGTGTGTCAGCAGTTCCTGCAAGAGGAAGGCATTGATGCTATGGACTGGCCCGCCCGTTCCCCAGACCTAAATCCAATTGAGCACATCTGGGACATCATGTCTCGCTCCATCCACCACAGACTGTCCAGGAGTTGGCGGATGCTTTAGTCCAGGTCTGAGAGGAGATCCCTCAGGAGACCATCCGTCACCTCATCAGGAGCATGCCCAGGTGTTGTAGGGAGGTCATACAGGCATGTGGAGGCCACACACACTACTGAGCCTCATTTTGATTTGTTTTAAGGACATTACATCAAAGTTGGATCAGCCTGTAGTGTGGTTTTCCACTTTAATTTTGAGTGTGACTCCAAATCCAGACCTCCATGGGTTGATAAATTTGATTTCCATTGATAATTTTTGTGTGATTTTGTTGTCAGCACATTCAACTATGTAAAGAAAAAAGTATTTAATGAGAATATTTCATTCATTCAGAATCTAGGATGTGTTATTTTAGTGTTCCCTTTATTCTTTTGAGCAGTGTATATCCACAACTAAACAATTCCTATATCGACATAACCTGAAAGGTCGCTCAGCAAGGAAGAAGCCACTGCTCCAAAACCGCCATAAACAAAGCCAGACTACGGTTTGCAACTGCACATGGGAACAAAAATCGTACTTTTTGGAGAAATGTCCTCTGGTCTGTTGAAACAAAAATAGAACTGTTTGGCCATAATGACCATCCTTATGTTTGGAGGAAACAGGGGGAGGCTTGCAAGCCGAAGAACACTATCCCAACCGTGAAGCACGGGGGTGGCAATATCATGCTCTTGGGGTGCTTTGCTGCAGGAGGGACTGGTGCACTTCACAAAATAGATGGCATCATGAGGCTGGAAAATTTTGTGGATATATTGAAGCAACATCTCAAGACATCAGTCAGGAAGTTAAAGCTTGGTCACAAATGGGTCTTCCAAATGGACAATGCATAGTTCCAAAGTTGTGGCAAAATGGCTTCAGGACAATAAGGTCAAGGTATTGGAGTGGCCATCACAAAGCCCTGACCTCGATTCCATAGAAAGTTTGTGGGCAGACCTGAAAAAGTGTGTGCAAGCAAAGAGGCCTACAAACCTGACTCAGTTACACCAGCTCTGTCAGGAGGAATGGGCCAAAAATCACCCAACTTGTTGTGGGAAGCTTGTGGAAGGCTACCCAAAACATTTGACCCAAGTAAAACAATTTAAAGGCAATGCTACCAAATACTAATTGAGTGTATGTAAACTTCTGACCCACTTGGAATGTGATGAAATAATAAAAGCTTAAATAAATAATACATATTATTCTGACATTTCACATTCTTTAAATAAAGTGGTGATCCTATCTGGCCTAAGACAGGGAATTTTTACTAGGATTAAATGTCAGGAATTGTGAAAAACTGAGTTGGTTAACGACATCACGCTACCACGTTCCCCAAGGGCCCCCCCCCACACTCAACTCAAAAGGTGGCGCACAGAATGCAAAAATATTCTTCGAAATATTTAACCTCCACACATTAACAAGTCCAATAGCTCAAATGAAAGATAAACACCTTGTTCATCTACCCAGCAAGTCAGATTTCTAAAATGTTTTACGGCGAAAACATAGCACATATTTATATCAAACCACCACCAAAGACACAGCTAATTTAAATAGCCATTTTGTCGAACAAAAGATGTAATCACAAACGCAGGATTAAAAGAAAAATAATTCACTAACCTTTTGAAAATCTTCATCAGATGACAGTAATAGGACATGTTACACAGTACATTTATGTTTTTTTCAATAATATGCAATTTATATCCATAAATCTCTGTTTACAATGACGACATGTTAAAAAAAAAAAAAAATGCTACTAAAATGTCCGGAGAAATTATGATAACTCCACCAGATAACAGCAATACACATCATAAACTTTGACTAAATATACATGTTCTACATATAGTTAGAAAGATACACTGCTTCTTAATGCAACCGCTGTGTTACATTTATTTTTAACGTTACAGAATTCGTTCACTAGGCAATAATCTGAGACGGCGCTCAGACATTAGCAATATTTCTCCGTTATGTTGGAGTCAACAGAAACACAAAATTACCACATACATATTCCCTTACCTTTGATGGTCTTCGATCAGAAGTCGTGGAAGGAGTCATACTTACCAAAAACAGCGTTTGGCTTTCAAGTCTGCGTCTTTGGGTTATCAAACGCGACAAATTCCGGCTGAAATGCAGCCAAAATTCGAGGAGTTGCGCATCAAAACTTCAAAATTACATATTATATGTCGACTAAAACTGGTCAAACTAAGTGCAGAATCAAGCTTTAGGATGTTCTAAACGTGCAAAACAATTCTCAACTCGAACAGACAAACTCACATCGTGTAATGATTCCTGGAACAAAGGGATCTCCAGACGCGACGTGCGCATGAGAGTGCATGTATTTTCGCGTGACCTGAAGGTTTTAGCCCACCAAAGGGTGAGAGAGCGTGCGATTTTCAGAATGAAACGCCCTATTGAAAGGAGACATCTCGCTGAAGACATAGAAACTGTTCCCAGATCCGTAGCTGGTTGGGAAGGGTGGGGGCGATGACGTCAAAGTTGGCCCAACTTTACTGATGACAGAGAGAGTTTGGGAGAATGGCTGCCCTGTGAGTTCTGCTTTACATACAGACATAATTTGAATGGTTTTAGAAGCTTTAGAGTGTTTTCTATTCAATAATAATTATTATATGCATATGTTAGCAATTTTGGACTGATTTATTTTCTGTTTACTATGGGCACGCAATTCCTCCAAAGGGGGCAGTAATTCTGCCTAGCTCTAACTGGTTAAATTTATTTGGCTAAGTTGTACGTAAACTTCCGACTTCAACTGTACCTATTGTTCACTTAATACCTTTTTTGCACTGTTCGTTAGAGCCTGTAAGTAAGCATTTCACTGTAAAGTCTACACCTGTTGTATTCGGCGCACTTGACAAATAATCTTTGATTTGATATACTACGTATTCTATCCATATATTGTCCATATTGTCTATGCATTCCATCACATATATATCTATACTCCGGACTCTGACATTGCTCGTCCTAGTATTTCTATATTAGTTCCATTCTTTTATTTTTTAGATTTGTATTGTTAGATATCACTGCACTGTTGGAGCTAGGAACACTAGCATTTCGCTACATCCGCAATAACATCTGCTAATATGTTTATGCGACCAATACAATTTGATTTGATTTCTTTCACTAGACAGTGCCTTTGAGGTTTTACACATATCCCTGTTGGGAACAGTAATGGCGCACAGCCCATCGGATCCATATCACAGACTCAAAGTCTCAACAAACATCTGCTCCAAGTGATTATGTTTAAGAGAAGTAGGTTGTTGCTGGAAGTGTGTGATGTTGGGTTGTGTGATCCAAGGACAACTCTGGTGGACATTATGAATCTATTTGACAGCCTTTCTGAATTTATTAAAGGTCTATAAAGCATGATACACAGATTTTTCAAAAAAAGTGTTATCAGAAAGTCATGTTGTATTTGTTCATTTTATCAGATAAATTGGGTTGATGCTCTTCCGTGCTTACTCAGTGGTTCTGGGCAACTCCAAAAATAGTTTCAACTTCACTTCTCTCTGCCCCTGGTGATGCAGAAAGACACTCTCCCTTTATCGCTCACACGACCCTTCCACCCATGCAGAAAGCAGTTCAGGGAATTTCCAATCCAGGTTTCTGTGCATCGCCTTCCCCCTGAGTGCCTGTGACTGTGACTAAGAATAGGAGGAAAGAGAGGCTGGAAAGACACTGATCATCCCAGACAACTGGAGGAAGATACTTTTGGCCCCTGAGTTTGATGGATGTGGGAGTTCATTTTCAGTCAGAATGTCTCACTTTGACTTGGGCTGTTTTGGGAAGTTGTGTGTGCATGTCTGTGTGCGTGTTTTCATTGAAAGGGGCTTGTGTTGTGTGTTCAGTGTACTGTTGAACATCCATTAAAAAAACAAGTTACCTTGAATGCCCTACTCTCCAGTTCTACTCTCTACTGCTCATGCTCATAAGTGGTGCACAGGCTTAGACCTGAGACATAAGACCTCATGAGACCCTTGACCTTATGGTCAAGATGCATTTGCATGTCTACTGCGTCGTTCTGTCACGTTGAACAAAACACCCTCACAAGCACAAAAACTAATATGTATGAAATATTTAAACCATTACCAATGTTATTGTGTTGTTTCAGGTGGACTGTGTTGCAGAGTACTACTGTGGTCCTATCAGAGAAGGCCGTCCCTGACCTTAGGACAGAGAACAGTGTTGTCTCTGACGGAGCCGAAACAGTCAGCATCTACAGTGAGGAGACCTACAATGGCAATGCGTGAGTAAAAAGGCTTGATACTGTATATACTGAACAAAAATATAAACGCAACATGTAAAGTGTTGGTTCCTGTTAAGGGAATTTTTATCAATGATGACTAATTATGTATACATTTCAATCAGGACTGACTAATCAGAATACTATTATGTTACTGTATATGTACTAATCAGAATACTATTATGTTACTGTATATGTATGAATTTTCTTTTTAATCCTAGTACTGAATATAATGTGTGTAAATATAATCAAGAATTAGAACAATGACTGTCTGTTCCTTGGTAGAAATGAATGACCTATATCGCCAGACTGGCTAGAATGCTTATCTACACAGGCTGACCTTGGCTCTAGGTGAGGTGGGAAGGCTTGAGAACTATAGAGCCTTTCTATCAGTGTCAAGAAGAGACGGAACATTTAGAAAACGCTGACGTCATTTTCAGTTTATAACCTGTGTTATAAACGCAGCTGGTTGATTTCAAAGGCTGGTCTCTGTCCATTTTATACCAATAAGGGTCTTACAACCTCTTATGAATTGACATAGTGATTAATTTTAATTGGTTATTAAAACAGAGGAATTTATTCATTCCTGTGACAATTGGTCCTTCGAACGCCGGATCTAAATATCCGTCCCTGCCATCTGAAGGTACTATGCCGAAAATCGTGCAAGAGCGGGTTGGGTCCCATTATTTAAGACCTGGCCTCTAAATTGAGGGTGAAAAGACCAGGCCGGTGTACACCCCAGACCGACAGGGACGGTGACTAGATCCAACGAACAGTGCTTTTCCCAGTCGGCGGCAAGGTCAGTAGCCTTTATTCTCGAATTTGGGAGGAATTATTTGGGATATTTTTTGATTAAATCTTCTAAAGGAGGTTGGATTTAATCAATGACAGGTGCGTGAATATTCTGAACAAATACAATGGGTTTCTACTTTGTGTTTTAACCAAAATCAATAGGAAGGAAACAGGTCTGAAATTGAGCTGTGGTAAGGTGCACTACCATAAATAAACTAGAGCTTAATAAATCCTGGTTTTGCAAGCCGGAAGGTTATTAAGGAGGGATATAGTACGTATTGGATGATAGGACGGTCGTTCTGTACAAATAGGATAGCCATTAATTCAAAAGACATACCTAAATAAAGTTTTAACCTGAGTAGTCTATCTGTATATGGGAAGTAGTCTGACTATGAAGAAGTAGCAGATAGATATATTAAAACAGGTGAGGATAAATTAGGCTTGGTGAGAAGGCAGGGTAATTCTAGGCGAACACATTTTTTTTACCTGTACAATCCTGAAAGAAATTAATATCTAAAGAGGAGGAGAGGGAAACTTAGTCATAGAGTAGTCAGATATGAGATATTAACATTACAGTCCCAACGGTGTGATTTGTTTGATCGTAGCTAGCTACATAGCTAGCTACATAGCCGTCTTTGTTTCAAAGATAATTGTGTAGTCTAGAGCGATTTTCTAGGTTAGCTAGCCAGCTATTGTCGTTCTCCTAACGCAACGTAACGTAACCAACACTGCTAGCTAGCCAGCTAGCTCCCGAAAAGCAGCATTGTAGAAACTTCACACTCAACGGTACGACTTGATTAGGGTAGTGTCAACAACGCAGCTAGCCTACCCCAGCAGTACTGTATCATTTTAATCATTTTAGTCAATTAGATTCTTGCTACGTAAGCTTAACTTTCTGAACATTCGAGACGTGTAGTCCACTTGTCATTCCAATCTCCTCTGCATTAGCGTAGCCTCTTCTCTAGCCTGTCAACTATGTGTCTGTCTATCCCTGTTCTCTCCTCTCTGCACAGACCATACAAACGCTCCACACCGCATGGCCGCGGCCACCCTAATCTGGTGGTCCCAGCGCGCACGACCCACGTGGAGTTCCAGGTCTCCGGTAGCCTCTGGAACTGCCGATCTGCGGCCAACAAGGCAGAGTTCATCTCAGCCTATGCCTCCTTCCAGTCCCTCGACTTCTTGGCTCTGACGGAAACATGGATCACCACAGACAACACCGCTACTCCTACTGCTCTCTCTTCGTCTGCCCACGTGCTCTCGCACACCCCGAGAGCTTCTGGTCAGCGGGGTGGTGGCACCGGGATCCTCATCTCTCCCAAGTGGTCATTCTCTCTTTCTCCCCTTACCCATCTGTCTATCGCCTCCTTTGAATTCCATGCTGTCACAGTTACTGGCCCTTTCAAGGTTAACATCCTTATCATTTATCGCCCTCCAGGTTCCCTCGGAGAGTTCATCAATGAGCTTGATGCCTTGATAAGCTCCTTTCCTGAGGACGGCTCACCTCTCACAGTTCTGGGCGACTTTAACCTCCCCACGTCTACCTTTGACTCATTCCTCTCTGCCTCCTTCTTTCCACTCCTCTCCTCTTTTGACCTCACCCTCTCACCTTCCCCCCCCTACTCACAAGGCAGGCAATACGCTCGACCTCATCTTTACTAGATGCTGTTCCTCCACTAACCTCATTGCAACTCCCCTCCAAGTCTCCGACCACTACCTTGTATCCTTTTCCCTCTCGCTCTCATCCAACACTTCCCACACTGCCCCTACTCGGATGGTATCGCGCCGTCCCAACCTTCGCTCTCTCTCCCCCGCTACTCTCTCCTCTTCCATCCTATCATCTCTTCCCTCTGCTCAAACCTTCTCCAACCTATCTCCTGATTCTGCCTCCTCAACCCTCCTCTCCTCCCTTTCTGCATCCTTTGACTCTCTATCCTCCAGGCCGGCTCGGTCCTCCCCTCCCGCTCCGTGGCTCGACGACCCATTGCGAGCTCACAGAACAGGGCTCCGGGCAGCCGAGTGGAAATGGAGGAAAACTCGCCTCCCTGCGGACCTGGCATCCTTTCACTCCCTCCTCTCTACATTTTCCTCCTCTGTCTCTGCTGCTAAAGCCACTTTCTACCACTCTAAATTCCAAGCATCTGCCTCTAACCCTAGGAAGCTCTTTGCCACCTTCTCCTCCCTCTTGAATCCTCCTCCCCCTCCCCCCCCCTCCTCCCTCTCTGCAGATGACTTCGTCAACCATTTTGAAAAGAAGGTCGACGACATCCGATCCTCATTTGCTAAGTCAAACGACACCGCTGGTTCTGCTCACACTGCCCTACCCTGTGCTCTGACCTCTTTCTCCCCTCTCTCTCCAGATGACATCTCGCGTCTTGTGACGGCCGGCCGCCCAACAACCTGCCCGCTTGACCCTATCCCCTCCTCTCTTCTCCAGACCATCTCCGGTGACCTTCTCCCTTACCTCACCTCGCTCATCAACTCATCCCTGACCGCTGGCTACGTCCCTCCTGTCTTCAAGAGAGCGAGAGTTGCACCCCTTCTGAAAAAACCTACACTCGATCCCTCCGATGTCAACAACTACAGACCAGTATCCCTTCTTTCTTTTCTCTCCAAAACTCTTGAACGTGCCGTCCTTGGCCAGCTCTCCCGCTATCTCTCTCAGAATGACCTTCTTGATCCAAATCAGTCAGGTTTCAAGACTAGTCATTCAACTGAGACTGCTCTTCTCTGTATCACGGAGGAGCTCCGCACTGCTAAAGCTAACTCTCTCTCCTCTGCTCTCATCCTTCTAGACCTATCGGCTGCCTTCGATACTGTGAACCATCAGATCCTCCTCTCCACCCTCTCCGAGTTGGGCATCTCCGGCGCGGCCCACGCTTGGATTGCGTCCTACCTGACAGGTCGCTCCTACCAGGTGGCGTGGCGAGAATCCGTCTCCTCACCACGTGCTCTCACCACTGGTGTCCCCAGGGCTCTGTTCTAGGCCCTCTCCTATTCTCGCTATACACTAAGTCACTTGGCTCTGTCATAACCTCACATGGTCTCTCCTATCATTGCTATGCAGACGACACACAATTAATCTTCTCCTTTCCCCTTCTGATGACCAGGTGGCGAATCGCATCTCTGCATGTCTGGCAGACATATCAGTGTGGATGACGGATCATCACCTCAAGCTGAACCTCGGCAAGACGGAGCTGCTCTTCCTCCCGGGAAGGACTGCCCGTTCCATGATCTCGCCATCACGGTTGACAACTCCATTGTGTCCTCGTCCCAGAGCGCTAAGAACCTTGGCGTGATCCTGGACAACACCCTGTCGTTCTCAAATAACATCAAGGCGGTGGCCCGTTCCTGTAGGTTCATGCTCTACAACATCCGCAGAGTACGACCCTGCCTCACACAGGAAGCGGCGCAGGTCCTAATCCAGGCACTTGTCATCTCCCGTCTGGATTACTGCAACTCGCTGTTGGCTGGGCTCCCTGCCTGTGCCATTAAACCCCTACAACTCATCCAGAACGCCGCAGCCCGTCTGGTGTTCAACCTTCCCAAGTTCTCTCACATCACCCCGCTCCTCCGCTCTCTCCACTGGCTTCCAGTTGAAGCTCGCATCCGCTACAAGACCATGGTGCTTGCCTACGGAGCTGTGAGGGGAACGGCACCTCAGTACCTCCAGGCTCTGATCAGGCCCTACACCCAAACAAGGGCACTGCGTTCATCCACCTCTGGCCTGCTTGCCTCCCTACCACTGAGGAAGTACAGTTCCCGCTCAGCCCAGTCAAAACTGTTCGCTGCTCTGGCCCCCCAATGGTGGAACAAACTCCCTCACGACGCCAGGACAGCGGAGTCAATCACCACCTTCCGGAGACACCTGAAACCCCACCTCTTTAAGGAATACCTAGGATAGGATAAAGTAATCCTTCTCCCCCTCCCTCCCCCCTTAAAAGACCTAGATGCACTATTGTAAAGTGGCTGTTCCACTGGATGTCATAAGGTGAAAGCACCAATTTGTAAGTCGCTCTGGATAAGAGCGTCTGCTAAATGACTTAAATGTAAATGTAATTAACGTTGAAAGTCCCAAGGAGAATATCCTACGGGTGAAATGTAATGTCCGATCAAAAGTAAAATCTATTGACGAAGTTTCCAGAAAGGAGAAATACATATAGAATCCCATACACATTGATTATCATTAAAGAGACACACACATAGTCAGACAGAATAGCAACTAAAATAACTGTGTAACAATAAATACACTTGAATAGGTCATAGAAATATATACACAGACAATCATGAGAGGCATATTCGCCCGAGATTAAGACGGGATAGTAAATAGGTGCTGGGGGATAGGACGGTGATCTTGTAAAAATACTAGGCGTGAGGAGACAGGAAGGGAATGCTATGCGGACAAGATAACTGGAATGGTCATTTGAATTGTGGGAGTATTGATCATCGTTCCGATTCAACAAATAGTACTGAAATATCCAAATGAGGAGGAGAGGGAAACCAAAATCTATGGGAATGGGATAAAAGCCAAATCTATAGACAAGAGGTTCCATGCGAGAGGGAAGCCTAAGAAATAGTGGCGTGAGATAACGATTATTAGCGTTCTTTAAAAGTCCTCTGACACAACCGGAAAATAAGATATTAACTACCCCTAGTTGTATAGGTAAGACCTAATATCTGACTCAACAGTCAAAGCTATTGATAAGGTTTCCATAAAGGAGAAAACACAAATAGAAATCCAAGGAGGTCCTGGAACTAACGGGAGATTACCGTTATAGGAGAAGAAGAGAATGGAAGGGAGGCGTCCAAAATCTGACTCAGACGAAGAACCTGAATAGAAGCTGATATTACTAAAATAGTCAGGAAGGGTTTTCTGAGAATTCTCGGTGTCGAAGTTTGCGACTACAGACAATTATAATAATATAGTTATTGGCGGGGAAACTCAATAATTTCAATAGCGGGAGACTAAAGGTTTGTATTTCAGCTTTGAAACCGATAGACTAAAATTGATTTTAGATTGTAATTCATCTGTTTGTATGTTTTGCCTGAAAAAATACGGTCGCTAGTGTTTGTATAAGATATGAACTGAACGTTTAATATGTTGTTTAGATTGAATTGAAAGAAGAATTCATTCAAAATAATGGCGAGACAATTTCGATGTAATACGCTATTTTGCCCAAAATGATCTGCTGGAATAATGTATTGAGATGGGAGTCGTATTTAAATAAATGGTGACAGGCAGCGGCAGCAGGAGCTACGAAGTTTGGAGTATACGACTTGGGAGGAAATAGACAGGTGGGCGGTCGACCCAGAGAGAGTGCCAGAGCCCGCCTGGGATTCGCTGGAGCAGTTCGAAGAAGGTTATCGGAGAATGGAGTTGGCGAAGCAAGCATGGCGGCACGGACGGAAGACCGAGAGTCAGCCCCAAAAATGTATTGGGGGGGGCTCAGGGAGAGTGTGGCAGAGTCAGGGTTCAAACCTGAGCCAACTCCCCCTGTTTATCGTGAGGAGCAGCGATCAAAGGACTTCTGGACTTGGGAGGAGATATTGGACGGAAAAGGACCCTGGGCACAGCCTGGAGAATATCGACGCCCCAAAGAAGAACTGGAGGCGGAGAAAGCGGAGAGGCGCTGGTATGAAGAGGCAGCACGGCAACGCGGATGGAAGCCCGAGAGTCAGCCCCATAAATTTATTGGGGGGAGGGCTCAGGGAGAGTGTGGCAGAGTCAGGGTTCAGACCTGAGCCAACTCCCCCTGTTTATCGTGAGGAGCCAAGGAGGAGACCAGAACCAGAGCCGGTGTTGGAGGTGAGTGAAGCAGAGACTGTGAAGGAGTTAATGGGGAAAGTGGAGGAGAGAGTTATGAGGGAGTTGCTAGTTTGGTGCTTTAAGTACGATATTCGCCCGACGGAGCGTGTCGGGGATTTAATGGCACCTGGGTCAGCGCTCCATACTCATCCGGAGGTGCGTGTTAGTCGGCTGGTGAAAATTGTGCCAGCCTCACGCACTAGGCCTCCTGTGTACCTACCTAGCCTTGCACGTCCTGTGCCAGTCCTGCTCTCCAGTACGCCTTCACGGTCCGGTCCATCCTGTGCCACCTTCACACACCAGTCCTCCGGTGGCAGCTCCCCGCACCAGGCTTCCTGTGCGTGTCCTCGCCCCAGTACCACCAGTGCCAGCACCACGCACCAGGCCTTCAGCGCAGCCAGAGCCTTCCTCCTCTACAGCGCTGCTGGAGTCTCCCGCCTGTTTAGCGCAGCCAGAGCCTCCCTCCTCTACAGCGCTGCCGGAGCCTCCCGCCTGTTCAGCGCTGTCAGAGCCTTCCTCCTCTCCTGCGCTGCCAGAGTCCCCCGCCTGTCTAGCGCTATCAGAGCCTTCCTTCTCTCCAGCACTGCCGGAGTCTCCCGCCTGTTTAGCGCTGCCAGAGCCTTCCTTCTCTCCAGCGCTGTCGGAGTCTCCTGCCTGTTCAGCGCAGCCAGAGCTGCTAATCTGCATGGAGAAGCCAGAGCTGCCAGTCTGCATGGAGCAGCCAGAGCCTCCAGTCTGCATGGAGCAGCCAGAGCTGCCAGTCTGCATGTAGCAGCCAGAGCTGCCAGTCTGCATGGAGCAGCCAGAGCTGCCAGTCTGCATGTAGCAGCCAGAGCTGCCAGTCTGCATGGAGCAGCCAGAGCTGCCAGTCTGCATGGAGCTGCCAGAGCTGCCAGTCTTCATGGATCAGCCAGGGCTGTCAGTCTGCATAGAGCAGCCAGAGCAGCTAGAGCCGCCAGTCAGCCAGGATCCACCAGTCGGCCAGGATCCACCAGTCAGCCATGATCTTCCAGATCCGCCAGTCAGCCAGGATCCGCCAGTCAGCCAGGATCTGCCAGAACCACCAGCTAGCCAGGATCTGCCAGAGCCAACTACCTGCCTGAGCTTCCTCTCAGTACTGGGCTTCCTCTCAGTACTGGGCTTCCTCTCAGGGCTGAGCTTCCCCTCAGTCCCGAGCTTCCCCTCAGTCCCGAGCTTCCCCTCAGTCCCGAGCTTCTACCTCATTCCCGAGCTGCCCCTCAGTCCAGTGGGGTCCTTGGTGAGGGTTATTAGGCCAAGGTCGGCGGCGAGGGTCGCCAATCATAGGACGCGTTACAGGGGGACTAAGACTTGGTTGGAGTGGGGTCCACATCCCGAGCCAAAGCCGCCACCGTGGACTGATGCCCACCCGGACCCTCCCGTTTGGGTTTAGGTGTGCGGCCGGGAGGCTCTGTCACGCCTTGGTCTTAGTATTTTGTGTTTTCCTTATTTATTTGGTCAGGCCAGGGTGTGACATGGGTTTATTTTGTGGTGTGTTTTTGTATTGGGGTTTTAGTAGGTATTGGGATTGTGGCTGAGTAGGGTTGTCTAGGAAAGTATATGGTTGCCTGAGGCGGTTCTTAATCAGAGGCAGGTGATTATCGTTGTCTCTGATTGGGAACCATATTTAGGCAGCCATATTCTTTGAGTGTTTCGTGGGTGATTGTTCCTGTCTCTGTGTTTAGGCTGTATAGGTTTTCACATTTCCGTTTGTTGTTTTTGTATTGTTCGTGTTTTTTTTCTTTATTAAAGATGTATCGAACAAACCACGCTGCATTTTGGTCCGACTCTCCTTCAACGGAAGAAAACCGTAACAGGCAGGCTGACATGCGGTGTCATTTTACGTTGACAACACCGTTCCTCAAATTTAAACAGAGAAAATGGGTTGTGGCATTTAGAGGGAAAATGTGTGCATTATAGCTTTGAGTTACTTTTCAAAAGTGGCTAAAAGTTCCAAATATTTTTTTTTTAAAGGAGCTGAATATCGTAAGGATAGTCTGAAAAGATGCTACAGCTAGCAACGGAATTGCTAGGCATTCAATTGGGCTATATTGGACTATAAAATAGGTAAGAATAGTTGAATCGTAAAAAGTTGTGATTGTTTTCCCGAGTATTGATTTTTGGTTAGGTAACGCCAGTGAATTCAAACAAGAAGTTAACATATTCTAAAAACATGATCTGTTTTCATTACGGGGAACAAGTAAATGTCTTATCTTAAGAAACCCCTCACCTGCTCTTCACTAACAGCTCTCTGTGTCAATACTGATATTCCAAAACGGAACCGTTGGCTAGGATACTCGCAGACGCTGCAGGGACAAAATCATGAGGAGACACTCCTCCTACACGTTTAAGCTAGAAATGAACCTCCCCTTGTCAATGTAATTGTACTCAGTGTGAAGGAAAAACAGATCTTAAAATGAGTACTTCTTTGTGAATATGGGCCTTGGCTTCTCAGCATGCTGACCTGTCAGCAATGCCACTCCACCTAAAATACAACAAAAACATGAATAAGAATTATCTTACTCGGTAACATAGATAATTAGGTAATGAAACACACATGTAAATGTGCACAAGCCTAATCAGCTAAATTGTCTGAAAACAACACAGCCTATTTGCAGTGAAATTAGGAGGGGCATTTCTCTTGCCAACGTTCAGTCACCAATAAACAGGCAGGGGAACAAAGTAGTTTAACTTAGACTGTTGAATATTCAGTAACTAGCTGGTCTTTAAACTATAGCTAAAATATCAACGCAACATGCAACAATTTAAAACATTTTACTGAGTTTCAGTTCATAAAAGGAAATCAGTCAATTTAAATAAATTCATTAGGCCCTAATCTATGGATTTCACATGATTGGGCATGGATGGAGCCATGGGTGGAACTGGGGAGCCAGGCCCAGCCAATCAGAATTTGTTTTTTTCACAAAAGGGCTTTATTACATTTACATTTACATTACATTTAAGTCATTTAGCAGACGCTCTTATCCAGAGCGACTTACAAATTGGTGCGTTCACCTTATTACAGACATACTCCTCAGCACCCCACCCTGCCTCCCTTTTCCCTCATCAATCTACACACAATACCCCATAATGACAAAGAAAAAACAGGTTTTTAGACATTTTTGCACATTTATAAAAAATTTAAAAAATGATATCCCATTTATATAAGTATTCAGACCCTTTACTCAGTACTTTGTTGAAGCACATTTGGCAGCGATTACAGCTTCAAGTCTTTTTGGGTATGATGCTACAAGCTTGGGACACCTGTGTTTCTCCCATTCTTCTCTGCAGATCCTTTTCAAGCTCTGTCAGGGTGGATGAGGAGCATCGCTGCACAGCTATTTTCATGTCTCTCCAGAGATGTTCGATCAGGTTTGGTCCTCCATATTGATCATGATGCATGAAAAAATGATATCAACACCCCGAGGGCATTGGACACAAAATACGAATACAAATGTAACAACAACACAACACAATAGATAAACAATTTCTTTTGCGGGTGCCTTTTCATTATAGGATAGGCATTTGTGCTTTCTAGCTGCACCAGTCAAAGCATTGGAGTGTGTAGTGAAGCAAAACTTTAGTGGTTAAAAACATTAATGTCCCCCTCACATACTGAAATTGCATTTTTGTCCCCCCCCCAGTTGGAATTGGATACAAAACGAGGCAACGGAGTGCTTAAGGGCCATGCGGACGCCTCCGAGCAGTCGGGTAGGCTGTTTGGAGTGTTTTTCCGATGGGATTTAAAAATATATATATAATAATAATATTATGTCCCCCCCACTTCTAAAACCAAAGCTGCACTCCTGGTCAGATGTATATAGATTTTCAATAAAAAAATCAAGTGAAACTTGACAAATTATCATATGATGCAAAACGCATCATACCGTCTTTTCTATATATTTTTTATGTTATATATCTTGAAAACTTGATTGCTGACATGCAAAACATTTTGGGACTATATCAAAAATCGACAAATGAAACAAATACCGGTCCTGCGTCATTTGAAGTGCATCTTATAAAGGCTTCATAAAGCTTTCAGTAAGGCTTCATAAACACTACATAGAAGCTTCACAAATCATCTAAAACCGTATATCATGCTCTATAAAGATTCATAATGTGGCATAACTGTGTGACATAACCATCCATTTATTTTTTCACATTTATTCATCCTCTACAGAGCATTAAATAAATATAATTATTGGTGGCCAATTTATGTAGTGCTTATGAAGTCAATCTCTAAAATTTATGACAGCAGAATTAGAGCATTGAGGCAATTCCATGGTAACACTCAGGTGTTTTTATTTCAAATGTATGTCAAACAAAAGCCAATGATTGCAGGTAAACAAACCTTACATTTACACAAATAATAAAGATGAGTGGAGTTTAGACCAAAAAGCTCTATTTTTGTCTCATCAGACCACATGACCTTCTCCCATTCCTCCTCTGGATCATCCAGATGGTCATTGGCAAACTTCAGACGGGCCTGGACATGCGCTGTCTTGAGCAAGGGGACCTTGCATGCTTGCCTATTGTCCTGTAGCCCATCCCAGCCTTGTGCAGGTCTACAATTTTATCCCTGATGTCCTTACACCCTCTCTGGTCTTGGCCATTGTGGAGAGGTTGGAGTCTGTTTGATTGAGCTTGTGGACAGGTGTCTTTTATACAGGTAACGAGTTCAAAAAGATGCAGTTAATACAGGTAATGAGTGGAGAACAGGAGGGCTTCTTAAAGAAAAACTAACAGGTCTGTGAGAGCTGGAATACTTACTGGTTGGTAGGTGATCAAATACTTATGTCATGCAATAAAATGCAAATGAATTACTTCAAAATCATACAATGTGATTTTCTGCTAAATCGACAGTGTACCAAATACTTCTTCTCCCCACTGTAAATGTTTTAATCTGAAAGCCCTTTATGCCAGGATCTGTTCTTATGGCCTCCGCCAGGGGTTCTATGGCTAGCACAAAAAGGAGCGGGAAAAGTGAACAGCCTTGTCTACAACCTCTAAAGACTGGGAAAGTGGCTGACATCATGACATTAGTGGTGAGCTTGGTTTGCAGTTCATAGTATAAAATCTTAACCCAGTTGACAAACGAAGGACCAAAATTAAACTTAGCAAGGACCTAGAATAGGTATGGCCACTCCAGCCTATCAAAGGCTTTTTCAGCATCTAGTGATACTGCTGCTATACTGTACTAGGATCGCTCCTCACACTGGCCATGTGAATTAAATTGAATAATCTGCGCAAATTATTGGTGGAGGATCTTTTCTGTATAAAGCCTGTTTAATTGGTGTTGGTCAAGTTTAGTCAACTATTGGCCTAATCTATTCGCAATCGCCTTAGAAATAGATTTATAGTCAGCATTGAGGAGCAAGATCAGCCTATAAGAAGAGCATTGTAGGGGGTCTTTATTTTTCTTATTTATAACTTTTATAATAGCCGTGAAAAAGGAGTCCGGTAGGCTCTGTCACAGCAGCTAAATTTAGAACATCCATCAAGAGAGTAATAAGCAAATCCTTAAACTTTTCAGTTTTTGATTTGTTAAAAAAGTTTGAAATATCCAATAAATGTCGTTCCACTTCATGATTGTGTCCCACTTGTTGTTGATTCTTCACAAAAAAATACAGTTTTATATCTTTATGTTTGAAGCCTGAAATGTGGCAAAAGGTCGCAAAGTTCAAGGGGGCCGAATACTTTCGCAAGGCACTGTATGTATGTTATCACAATCACACCATGAGTAGTTCATCATGAAACATACACCCTGCCTTTCTTCTTGCCAGATAGTTATTTGTTCCTGTCTACACGATGTACTGATAACCCAGCTGGCTGTATGGATGGGGACAGTATATCCCAAGAGAGCCATGTTTCCGTGAAACAATTCCTGATGTCTCGCTGGAAGGAGATCCTCACCCTGAGGTCATCTACTTTATTATCCGGAGACTGAACATTAGTGAGTAATATACTCGGAAGCGGTGGAGGATGTGCACGCCTCCTGAGTCAGACTAGAAGTCCACTCTGAATACCTCTTCTCCACCGTCGTTGTTTTGGAGCAGCCTCTGGAATAAGTTGAATTGCCCTGGGGGGTACGAACAAAGGATACAATTTGGGAACGTCGTAGTCCTGGTTGTAAATGCTGGTAAGTTACCACCACTCTGATATCCAAAGTTATTTCCGGCTGTATGTAATAACACAAAAAAACGAAATACTGCAAAGTTGCTTAGGAGCTAGAAGCAGAGCTGCCATATCTGTCGGCGCCATCTTACTCCATTATGTTCTACACCTGTTAGATGTGTTTCTTGTATAAACGCAACATCAGTCTTTAGCTTTTTCAAGTACATAAGCACTCATTTTCATTTAACAGGTCCATTCAGTCCATTAACTTTCAATGATGTATGATTTACTGTCTTAGCCAGGAATATGTCCAATAAGGGTGTCGGATATTCTTTTGCCTATTTTCAGTGAGCCTGTAGTCAAACACATAATATAAAGTAAACGTCTGTCAGAAAACATTACTGTAACATAAAGAAAACAAAACAATCCGTTCCCTTCTTCCCCCCGGTGTTGAACGTGCCCAGCACAAATCTCACCTGCAGTGGAGCTACACTTCCTGCGTCGCTATTCCTATATTCGATTTCTCACATGAAGGCAAACGTGAGCCTGGAGCTCAAAACCAGTAAATTAAAAAAACAGCATCCTTATATGATACTTTTGTTTTTACCTTTATTTTACTAGGCAAGTCAGTTAAGAACAAATTCTTATTTTCAATGACGGCCTAGGAACAGTAGGTTAACTGCCTGTTCAGGGGCAGAACGACAGATTTTGTACCTTGTCAGCTTGGGGATTTGAACTTGCAACTTTTCGGTTACTAGTCCAACGCTCTAACCACTAGGCTACCCTGCCGCCCCGGCTCAGCCATACAAAAAGGTCTAGCACATCACAGTGATGCCTCTGAGGACCATGCCTGTCCCAAATAACAATGTAAAAACAAAGTGACACTCTCTGGTGAAAACGAATAGTTGTGATCTTACCTCATTGATCTGTCCTTAGCCTCTCTGTGATATTCGGAACGGTAGCGTCCCACCTCAACAACAGCAAGTGAAAGTGCAGGGCGCCAAATTCAAAACAGAAATCTCATAATTAACATTCCTCAAGCATTTTACACCATTTTAAAGACAAACTTCTCTAATCCCACCACAGTGTCCGATTTGAAATAAGCTTTACGGCGAAAGCACACCAAACGATTATGTTAGGTCAGCACCTAGTCAGAGAAAAACACAGCCATTTTTCCAGCCAAAGAGAGGTGTCACAAAAAGCAGATACAATTAATCACTAACCTTTGATGATCTTCATCAGATGACACTCATAAGACTTCATGTTACACAATACATGTATGTTTTGTTCGATAAAGTTCATATTTATATCCAAAAATCGGAGTTTACATTGGCGTGTTAGGTTCAGTAGTTCCAAAACATTCGGTGATTTTGCAGAGAGCCACATCAATTTACAGAAATACTCATCATAAATGTTGATGAAAATACAAGTGTTATACATGGAACTTTAGATAAACTTCTCCTTAATGCAACCGCTGTGTCAGATTTCAAAAAAGCTTTACCGAAAAAGCACACCATGCAATAATCTGAGTATAGCGCTGGGACAACAAAACAGCCAAACAGATATCTGCCATGTTGTGCAGTCAACAGAAGTCAGAAATAGCATTATATATATTCACTTACCTTTGATCTTCATCAGAATGCACTCCCAGGAATCCCAGTTCCACAATAAATGTTTGATTTGTTCGATAAATCCCCTCATTTATGTCCAAATACCTCCCTTTTCTTGGCCCGTTTACTACACAATCCAAAATCACGATGCGCAGGCAAGTCCATGCGAAAGTTCAGACAAAGTTATATTACAGTTCGTAGAAACATGTCAAATGAAGTATAGAATCAATCTTTAGGATGTTTTTATCATATCTTCAATGTTCCAACCGGAGAATTCCTTTGTCTGTAGAAAAGCAATGGAACACAAGCTAACTATCACGTGAACGCGTGTGGTCAGCAAATGGCATTCTGCCACTTCACAGTAGAAGCGTCAAACAAGGTTCTAAAGACTGTTGACATCTAGTGGAAGCCTTAGGAAGTGCAGTATGACCCCATAGATAATGTGGTTTCGATAGGGAATGAGTTGAAAAACTACAAACCTTAGATTTTCCACTTCCTGGTTGGATTTTTTCTCAGGCTTTCGCCTGCCATATGAGTTCTGTTACCAATAATATGCATATATTAGCAACTGGGCATGCGTAGCAGGCGATTTACTCTGGGCACCTTATTCAGCCAAGCTACTCAATACTGCCCCCCAGTCCCAAAGAAGTTATAGTATAATCCAGCAAAGCAGTCCTACCGGTTATGAAAGTAATAAGGCATGCTAGTGGGATACAGCCCAGCACAGGATGCTGGTGGCACTTAATTGGGGAAGATGGGCTCTTGGTAATGGTTGGAGTGGAATAAGTGGAATAGTATCAAGTACAACAACCATTTCCTGAGCCGATCGCCTGCAGTCCACAGAGAAATGTTGCGACTTCTTTGGGCGTTTTGAAGAATCTTCTCTGTCCACCATGGATGATTCTCATCGTTGCAGGTTGAAGCAGCGCAAAGGGAATGGTCTTGGAGGTAAATGATCTTTACACCTGGTAGAAGTCCTTCCTGCATTTTACCATCCCGGGACTCATGTCTGGAAATAATTGAATTAACTCCCCATTGTATAGGATCAACCCCTTCTCTTTGAAATGTTTGGCCGAGAACTGAGAACTTTCTCTCTGTCCTGGTACCTCAGGAACTGGACAAGTAAGGGTTGTGGGTTCTGATCAGGGGATGGGCGAGTGACCTGTGTGCCCATTTGATGATCAGGGGCTCAGCAAAATGTTCTTTGCCCAGAAGGAAGGGGATAATGGCAGCAGCGAAATCAATGGGGTCCATCCCTTCACAGCCCTTGCGGAGGCCGATAATTCTAATGTCGCTTCGCCTACTGTAGTTTTCAAAATGGTCTACCTTATTCATCAGGGATTTGTTGGTTTTTGCGCAGTTTCTGTAATTCCGTCCCCATGCCCTCTAGCTTGTCCTCAGCACTGCCGACACGCTCTTCAGCCTCTTCCATTCGTGATCCTAGCTTGTTGATTGATGTTGTCAAACCTGAGATGGAGTTGTTGATTTCAGCCAGCTGTGCTGAGATGGAGCAGCTAATCTCAGCCGTTTTCAAGTTAAATTGTGTTATTGCCTTCTGTGATCAGGATGGGGGCTAGCCTAGCATCTTGCTGATGTGTAATGGCGCCATCTTGGGTTTCCCAGGAGGCTATTGTCAGAGATTCTTTCTCCGACGTCTGTTTTGGTGCTTTTCTTGCCTTTTTCTGTCTTGTAGGCATATCACCAGTTATCAAGTTTTAGGATAAATTTGTCAAAGATTCATCGGGAATTCTCAGTCAAGCTTCTTCCTAGCTACTCTGCATCATGTGACCCCCCCAGAGGTGGAGTTATTAAATTACATTCCAAACTCCGTATCACCAAGCAAAAAAATGGTAGTTCCAACTGATAACGTTCACTTCCCTGAAACGTCTGTAATGTCATGTTTCTTCTCGCATTATCGCATTGTTATATTTTAAAAGTTCCGAATGTATTTTAAGTTTAACATTTACAGTTATTCTCACTTGGAATATACTTTCCGAGGCTATCATCTATTTCTCATGCATGTACATCTCCTCAAACTATCAAAAACATTAGCCATGTAAATACAAACCTCCCCACAGAGCAGCAGAGCTGTCTGAGGTTGTGCATAGGTTGCTATTTAGCTGTAATTAGGACATTTTCAGCTGACCTTTAAACTTGACAATACTTTCATTGTGTCTCTGTTTGGAATACACTTGTGTCTTATAAATGTCTGTGTGCAGTACTCCAAAAACAGGGAATATTCAGAAAAACATTAAATCCACATGTCCGAGGCCTCATCACATCGAAACGACTAGTTCCTGCAAAGATGCTTGGAAATGCTAGCTGTCTCATGTGCAGCAGCTAAGATGGCGAGGAACCTCCTCACGCGGTACAAAACATGGATTTAATATACACTGCTCAAAAAAATAAAGGGAACACTAAAATAACACATCCTAGATCTGAATGAATTAAATATTCTTATTAAATACTTTTTTCTTTACATAGTTGACATGTGCTGACAACAAAATCACACAAAAATGATCAATGGAAATCAAATTCATCAACCCATGGAGGTCTGGATTTGGAGTCACACTCAAAATTAAAGTGGAAAACCACACTACAGGCTGATCCAACTTTGATGTAATGTCCTTAAAACAAGTCAAAATGAGTCTCAGAAGTGTGTGTGGCCTGGGCATGCTCCTGATGAGGTGGCGGATGGTCTCCTGAGGGATCTCCTCCCAGACCTGGACTAAAGCATCTGCCAACTCCTGGACAGTCTGTGGTGCATGGAGCGAGACATGATGTCCCAGATGTGCTCAATTGGATTCAAGTCTGGGGAACGGGCGGGCCAGTCCATAGCATCAATGCCTTCCTCTTGCAGAAACTGCTGACACACTCCAGCCACATGAGGTCTAGCATTGTCTTGCATTAGGAGGAACCCAGGGCCAACCGCACCAGCATATGGTCTCACAAGGGGTCTGAGGATCTCATCTCTGTACCTAATGGCAGTCAGGCTATCTGAGGATCTCATCTTGGTACCTAATGGCAGTCAGGCTACCTCTGGCGATCACATGGAGGGCTGTGCGGCCCCCCAAAGAAATGCCACCCCACACCATGACTGACCCACCGCCAAACCGGTCATGCTGGAGGATGTTGCAGGCAGCAGAACGTTCTACACGGCGTCTCCAGACTGTCACGTCTGTCACATGTGCTCAGTGTGAACCTGCTTTCATCTGTGAAGAGCACAGGGTGCCAGTGGCGAATTTGCCAATCTTGGTGTTCTCTGGCAAATGCCAAACGTCCTGCACGGTGTTGGGCTGTAAGCAAAACCCTCACCTGTGGACGTCGGGCCCTCATACCACCCTCATGGAGTCTGTTTCTGACCGTTTGAGCAGACACATGCACATTTGTGGCCTGCTGGAGGTCATTTTGCAGGGCTCTGGCAGTACTCCTACTGCTCCTCCTAGCACAAAGGCGGAGGTAGCGGTCCTGCTGCTGGGTTGTTGCCCTCCTACGGCCTCCTCCACGTCTCCTGATGTACTGGCCTGTCTCCTGGTAGCGCCTCCATGCTTTGGACACTACACTGACAGACACAGCAAACCTTCTTGCCACAGCTTGTATTGATGTGCCATCCTGGATGAGCTGCACTACCTGAGCCACTTGTGTGGGCTGTAGACTCCGTCTCATGCTACCACTAGAGTGAAAGCACCGCCAGCATTCAAAAGTGACCAAAACATCAGCCAGGAAGCAAAGGAACTGAGAAGTGGTCTGTGGTCACCACCTGCAGAACCACTCCTTTTTTGGGGGTGTCTTGCTAATTGCCTATAATTTCCACCTGTTGTCTATTCCATTTGCACAACATTATATGCAATTTATTGTCAATCAGTGTTGCTTCCTAAGTGGACAGTTTGATTTCACAGAAGTGTGATTGACTTGTGGTGTTTAAGTGTTCCCTTTATTTTTTTGAGCAGTGTATTTAGGAATTTTCTCAGTTGAAATGTTTTTTTTATCTGCAACTGGACACGGACATTTATAAGATACACTTTTTTCACCAAATCGAGAATGAACAAAGTATCGCCAAGACCAGGTTAGTTGAAAAATTATATGGTGGTGTTTTACTTTAGCCAAGAGTCATCACAAAACGGCGTTACAAGTCGTAACTACAAGAATATGCACCCTAACTTCTCTTGTGTCTGCTCCAAAACGACCGCTCTCTCCTTCAAAATTTGGAGGTATTTGGAAAGGTGGAAGAGATGACACTTCTGGAAGATTTTGTAATTTTCACCTGCTGTATAGGCTAGCTGCATAACTCTTGACATTAATACATTTTTATTCAACACAAAACAATGAAAATTGCTCAAATAAATGTTTATACATCAATTCTTATTGCCCCAGCTAGCACATAATGTTCTGAGAACCATATGCTTCTTAGTGCTTGGTGATAGTGTGGTGCTCCTATAATTATTTTGCTTACAACCTTCCCCACACTTTCTGGGAATGGTGCAGGATAGTTGCTTGGCTTTGGAAAATTCTCAGCACATTTAAGGAACTTGACAAACAAACTTTATTTTCTTGATATTTTATTAATAGTATAAGTCATTTAGCAGATGCATTTACCCTAAGTGACCTACACTCACGCTTGCATTCATTTTATGTATGGTTGGTCCTGGGAATCAAACCCACTACCCTGGCATTAGAAGTGCTATGCGCTACCAACTGAGCTACAAATCAACATACTACTTATTACTTTAACATAACCTTTCCTGAAATGTCAAACATTAAATGTTGGTAATGTTCTAGGAATGTTCTCCAACCTGTTTGACATTGGGAATATTCTCAAATAGTTTAAAGAATTTTAAGAAAAACAATTCTTCTATGGGAATTTTAGTACTTCAGCATAACATTTTCTACAGGTTTCCTCATGGTTCTATTTAAAGTCATGTTCTCAAATTGTTCCAAGAATGTTAAGAAACAACATTCCATAAAAAACACAATAAAACTTTAGTAATGTTCAGAGAATATTCTAAGAATGTGATTTAAAAACATATATATTCCATTCTCAGCAGTAACAAAACTCTCTATCCTCTATCTTGTTAAGTGTGTTCAGGTGTGTTGGCCATTTAGTGGGGATGGCCAACACACCTGAACACACTTAACAAGATAGATTAGAGTTTTGTTGCTGCTGAGATTGGAATATATATCTCTGATCTTAATGAGTGTTTGTTTCCTTTGAAATAGGGTCTGTTTGAATAGACTAAAAGGAACAGCCTTTGATGCGTAAAAAAACACGTCACGCTATCTCCATCTCGGGGACTTAGTGGACTTATTCCAATGATCAAAAGATTATAGGTTTGGATCTCACTGATACTGTGTCACAATAATGCGTAAGGAAATACATTTCCATGTGTCTTATTTGTGCTTGGTGTTCAAAAAAGTTAACCCCAAAAAGCTAGTAGTGTTGTTAAAAGTCGTATTGAAACATTCAGTGAACGTTTTAAGGAAGTTAATTAAAACCCTCCAGTTAACCTATGATTTCCATTATCAGAGCTGTAATAAAACCTCCCAGGAAAACATTCGTTTAGTTCTGGGTAAAACGTTCTCAGAACCTCCCTGCAACCTAAAACTAAACGTTCCCAGAACAGGTGAAATTGTCACTTCTGTTCTCAGAGATTTATTTTTTTAAACGTTCAGTTTTACCGGTCAGAAAACGTATGGCTTCATCTCCACAACCAATGTGAAACCAAAAACATGCATTCCCACAACTTCCAAGGAATCAAATGTGCTAGCTGGGGCATGTCATTAGCCTACTGTGTAACAGCTTCAAATTGATTGCTGGTACTTGACTGCCCTTTTAGCATTTCATATTTTAAATTTCATATGAAAAACTCTCCAAGGATTTGATAGTGTATTGCCCTGTAAGCCTACAAGTGTAAATGCAATGCTTGCCGATGCAATGGGAATTGACCCTGTTAGCATTGTTCACAAAAGTCCAAAGGTATGTACACAACTGCGCTCCGTTTATGAGTTTATGAGTTCATTCACTTCATGACTGAAACTCACACACAATATTCGTGGGAAAGTCATTTTTACAGTAAGCGCAAAAAGTGTTGCAGGCTATAATGTAACAACAGTTTACTGATTTGTACAGCCATTTACTGAAACCTACTTAAGGAACACGCCAAAAACACAATTAGTGCTGAAATAAGTCTCACAGAGAAGACGTGACAGGAACAGAATAATAATGGCCCCTTTGTTTCCTCTGTGTACGTGCTAATTTCTTCACATCCGAACCTTTGCCATGGTGTCTTGGTCGAAATTGCGGATCCTGTTCTTGATGTGGCTTAATTTAGCTTTCAGATAGTCACATCGTTCCTTCTTCTCCAGGAAGGCGGGGTCCTGTGAAGTCACACAGAAACACACATCATTTTGACTGCAGCTCTATCACTCCACAGCTTTCCCTCATAGCCCCAGATTTTGTTTGTGATGTATATGTGGTAAATTACAATTTCCAGAGGCCCCATTTCAAAGTGGCAGCAATATTATTCGCATGAATGGGCAGTTTTATTGAAAAAGAAAGTACTACCTGGGTGTTTACACAACAGTAACAATTCTAATAAATCTCAGTTGAATGTGAAAATGATTGCTGAATGATTTTTGGAATTGTCTCAGCGTGAGCGAGGAAACGTGAGAGGAATGTTAGGGACCTCTGCCCATCACTTACACTCTTTTTTTGCTCGTACTTCTTCAAAATCCGCTGGATTCTTTTCTGCTCCTACAGACAGAACAAACACCCGCAATTCAATTGGTTAAAAGGATGACAGATATTTATGTTTAAAAATAGTATCATCCAGACATGCTATTTTTAGTGGAAACCTTTGTTCAGAACATATCTCTTATTGATCAGTGTCCGTGACAGTGAGATAACAAAAATGCGACTTATACTGAGAAGTGCAGTTACACTTCCAGACAGAGGAAAGTTATCGTGGTGTATCTTATCATAGTGAGCTCGAAAAAAAACACCATCAAGCCTCAGGCCCAGATTTAAAGTGGCAGATGAAATCACTCACCTCATGACTGTTGCCATCTTTGAGGAGTTTACCCATCATGGCATCCAGCTCTCTGAACTTCACGAGGGTCTCACTGATGTCTTTGTGAAGGTCCTTGTACTCCTGATACTGGTCGTTGAAGACAGCTTTGTATTTCTCCCTATCCTCCAAAGAGGAGATTTCTGGATACTTCCTTAAGGAATAAGACAAGACACAAGACTATGATAGATTACCTACCATACCATTATTACACCAAGCTTAATACATTTACACAAAATACGAGCACTCTGTCATTTTAAAAGTCACTAATGACATTGAGTCTGTCTCTCCATATGCACCTCAGCTTAAGTGAGAGCCGGTCATCCTTGCTCAAAATCTGTCTCAGGATATTAGGCATAGGTCCTCTCACTCACATGACATAATCGGCGATGACTCTGGGCTTCTGGGCGTACCCTGTGGGGATGGCTCTGTTCCGGCTGCCTGGCTCCTCTTGCTGAAAGTCTGTGACGTGGAGGAGTTTGGTTGCCCTCATTGAGCTGTCCATCTCATCCTCAAATACAATCCTCTTGGTCTGCGGATTGGGAGATTTGGTCTGGGCCACAGGGATGGGCCTCAGATTCTCCTGAAGCCAAAGTTGAAGCATAAGGTATCATTCAGCAACTCAGAGTATATTAGCTACCAGAGCATCCAATGACACATGTACACTGTGCTGAAAGAGCGAAAGAGCAAAAGCAACCTGTCTCATTCTTACGCGATCACTCTACAGTAGGGATGGGCAACTGGCAGCCCGCTGACCCCTTTTGTAGGCCCGAGGATTTAAAAAAAAAGGAATTCAGTCGGGGTTACAGTTGAGACTTAGAATAGTACAATACAAAAGGTTAAATTGCGAAATGTTGTAGCGCATCAGCAATTTTTCTCTTGTTATGTCAGTCACTGACTGACAGTCACTCAATTAGCCATGTCAGCTAACATTTTTTAGATTGGTAAATTAGTGTAGCCAGCTATCTAAACTAGTAGTAATTATGGTTGAATTACTGACCGGTGGACCCACATTGATTTTGTTATAGTCACTCTCATTCAGATTATAACATATAAAAAACTGTGAGAGAAAGAATCTCCACCACAGGAGGTTGGTGGCACCTTAATTGGGGATAACGGGCTTGTGGTAATGACTGGAGTGGAATCAGTGGAATGGTATCAAATACATCAAACACATGGTTTGATGCCATTCCATTTGCTCCGTTCCAGCCATTTTTATGAGCCATCCTCCCCTCAGCAGCCTCCTATAATCTCCACCCCGTGGCAAAATGTGTAGAATTGCAGGAAACTAGCTGTTAACTGCACATGTGGGTACTCAGACCCTCGAGCCACTTCGACCCTTCATGATGAGTTGAGATTTTTTTGTGGCCCCCACCCCCATCCCTGCTTTACAGTAACTGCAGCTGTGTGAAGTTATGTACAGTATGTGACTCTATGACATTGTTCAGCTTATCTAAATAAATAATTTTAACGGTCCAGAGATGCAACACGTATGGTAGAGAATCATATTGTTCCTATATGTTGTCTTCATTTGGCTTATTTGGTTACATTAGCTCAGCTGAATGATGCAATCGCCGTTTTCGCTCCTCACCTTCCGCCCGTGCTTATCTTATTAATGCATTCTCTGTTGTTCTTTACCTATAGTTGGTTGCTGCGAGAACTGATAAGCTGGACTATTTAAAAACAGTAATAGACTTGGGCTGTAACAGCCAGCTGCACTGCTATATGAAACAATGGTGTCCCCATACGTATCCACATGAGTAGTTTCACTGCTGTTGTTTTGAGACCCAAGGCATTGTTGGCACATTCCCAGTAGTAACGGTACATTCCGTGACCTCTAAGTGCTGATTAATCTGACACCATTCCCACAACAACTTCCAGATGCCAATGGGCAAGAGAAATACCATGAGTCAGGTTCCTGCTGTAATAAGTGCCATACCTCAGTCAGAGGAAAGGGCAATGTAGAGTGTCAAATTAGATTAATACACTAGACATTAGATTAATACACTAAATGTACCTCACTTGAATGGTGAGATGCGTGTCTGCTAAATGACAACTCCAAAAAATTAAATAAAAAGATGATAAAGGATCAGTGAACACTGGGATTTAAACAAAAATCCAACCACCCACCTGGTTCTCAAAGAACTCCACCTCCCTGCGGGTGGCCTCGTGCCTCCACATCTTCAGACACACCAGGAAGCTGATGAGGTACATCAGCATGTTGATGAAGATGAAAGCCGTGCCAGCCATCTGGCCCCCGTCCACCCGACACAGGCTGGACATTATGGGGTTAATACCTATAGTCATGTAACACAACCCCCACGGTTGAGGTCATTCAGGTACACGATACCAGCAGCCATGTAGAGGAGGAACAGGGCGACGTTGATGACTCCTTCAGTGAGAGGCCACCAGGGTGAGTCCAGGAGAATGGTACGGTAGTACATGGTCAGCCCTATCACCAGTAGGAGGATGGTTACAATCCACGCCACCCCAACCACCGCTATCACGAATAGAGTCATAGGTCCATTATAGGACTTCCCCGATGTGCCATATCCATTGTTATACGCACCACTGTACAGTCCATAGGAGTTCGACCACTCACTGTCCTTATGGATGTAGGCACAGACACAGGCAAGGACCATACCGCCAAAGAGAAGTTCAAACCCAGCCAGGAGTCTCAGTAACCCAGGCCATGATTTCATATAGGAGTACTTCAGCTTGTAGACCTCCACCTTCTCAGCATAGTACTCAGCTGGATGGATACTGGTCAGCTCTGATTCCTCTGGAAGATAATGGAGTAGGTCATTATCTATAGGAACGTCCCTCAACAAGGGCCTATGGGAACTCTTGCTGGAGGTCCCCAGTGAGTCCTGAGTGTCCCAGTACCTCCTCTCCAGTATGGGACTGACAGGTGGACTCACCCTGGTCCCATTGGGCACAATCTTGACCCCTGCGGAGCCCAGGTCAGAGTCAGCATCCCCATTGCTCCATTTCTGGAGAATACTGCCCCATGATTGGGGGAGGAGAGTTCTCAACCTGTCCTTAAGGGTCCCCTCGTCCCCACCACTCCCCACTCCTTGTACATATGGGGGAGTGCTGGATGAGTGGGCAGTGGAGTTTGCGTCATCTGAAAGGTCGTCATCTAAGGCCCTCTGAGGGGTTAGCTCTAGCGGGGCGTTGTTCAAGGAGTTTTTCTGCAAAGAGGAGTTCCCATCCACACTCTCCGGGTCTCCTCTCTTGAATATCTTATTCCAGCTTTTCATACTACGGGCTGATATACAGTAAGGGGGCTCTGGGTTTAGTTAATCATTGAGGATAGAAGAAAGATACCATTTCTTGTCGTAGAGGAACTGTGTGAATCAAAGAGGAGCACAAACACAACAGGGTTAGGCCTATCGTAATAAGGATTTAGCATTTTTGAATACGTGTGCTGTGTATTTTTTTGCTTGTAATAATAAACTTTTCAACCAATTAATCCTATATGACATTTTCTACTCACTCCCCTTTATGCTGTAGCATAAAGTTATATGTCAGCTGTAAATAGTGCTCCCTACGAATATTTGATCTTAAGAAAGAAAATGACCATGGTGGAATGTTTGTGAAACACTTTTTTTCTTTACAGCATTAGGAAAGCAGCATACAATAGCTTCTCACAGGGTTCTGAGGAAAACTCATTTATCACATTGTACAGTCAGTCGCTCACAACTCAAAAGAGAAAACCAAATTGCTTTCTGGTCAGACCCTGCATTTTTACAGTTGGCTACTCAACACACAAGACAGAAGAGACTTAAAACTGACCTTTGGCTCCTTCACAATAAATGTACACTTAGGCTTAACGTCTACACAAATGATCAACTTATAACTGTCAACATAAAGTCTTAAATAAATCCCTTGAGGATTTTCTTTACAGTGAAAATCGGATTTATATATCATAATGTAGAAGTTAAAAATCTCCTTTAAAATGTAGGCAGCTTACCTTGTTGTGGCTAAGGGCAAGCTCCACACTGGCCAGTTATGAGTTTAGCAGACATTTGAGTGCTGTGAGGCAAAAACCCTTCTCAAAATGGATGCCTCTACAGCAGGCCCAGCCAAACCTTCTTAGGTGACTCAGTTTTGTTATTGCAGGCTGTTGAGCTGAGAGGGAAGCAGAGCTTAAACATTAAACCTGAACAGCCTTCTGTTAATGCTGCTGATTGGCTGGCACCGCTAGGCTAATTTCTGCGTGAGAACAGCTATAAATATTTACATTCATAAGCTAGAGCTTCCCAAACTTCTCTGACGCTCAGTGTATTTTACTTCAACAGGTGTTTGAACGTGTTTAAGAAGAGAACAGACGTCACATTTCCCTATGAAAGAGTTACGTTTATTCTGAAAAGGTTATCTCTGGTAATACAAAATACATGCTAAACATTTATCAGGGGCATCCCCTCAGTTTGATATCAATCAAATGGTATTAATCACATTACAACCACTATCTAAGATCTACAAAATAGCTTATCCCATTATCTATAATTATATTCTATTATCATAACCTAAACAGAGCCAAGTCTGGCACTAGAGGGCACCATACTCCAGTTCTGAGAGCACAACCCCAGCAGCCATGTTCCTGCCTCTCTTGCCTCTGTTTCCTCAGTCATGTACTGTATAAAAAGGCTTTTGACTTTCTCCTTCTGATATGAACATGGCTGGACTACAGGTCTGTCTTTACTCACTTTCAGTTTTGTCAGGTTCAGTGCCGAGCCTGAATCCCTCCGTGCCTCGATCCAAACCAGCAGCTCGCAAGACCTCACCTCTAGTGACGAGTTTCCCTCCAGGGTTGGAATGATTTAGGAAGTGCTGATGCTGAGCGAACTAGATTTTACTTCCCCTGGAATGCCTAGACTGATATAGAAAGTAAGGAATGACGTTTGGGCCTCATGCTCGCCTCTGTGTCTATGTTCTTCAGAATCTGCCGTGACTGTGACATTCGTCAAAACAATGGCCAGCGCCACCTGTATTGAGCCACCCATCAGTCAATCAATCCGATTCCACCCTGCACCACTCAGAGGTTGATGTTACATTCCACACCATTTCTGTATGGAATAAGATTTTTTTTTTTAAGTAATGATATCAAGATATTATCGTCTTCTCTCAACAATGCACATAGAGCAACTCCATTCCGTTGCACCTCACTGACACTCCAACTGACACTATCATGAGTGTGGATATGAGAGTGCGTTGCACAATGACATTGTTTTATCATCCAGCTAGCTTTTCCTCCATGGTCAACGGTATTGTACAATATTAAGAATGTACCCTAAGCTCACTCGACAGCTAGCTTGAGATGTCCACCTTCTGGGTGGCTCAAACCGTTGGAATGTTGTCAAGGAGCGTGGTCGCGTGTGATAGCAAAGCAGAGGTCCCGAGTTTGAGCCAGGTATGAGCCGAATATTGCGGGGAAGTGGTACTCGTTAAGCAAAGCAACGAGTTTGTTCCATGTGCACATTTATATGGGGAGAAACCTCAAGGCAAGGACATCTGAAGTGAATAGCCCAAACCCCCTCACATGCAGCCTCCTACCCCCTCAGTGAGCACTGTATCCCCCCACGGTCTTACCCAGCCTCAAGCCACCTCATCTAGTCCTGTCCTCTGCTGTTCAGTTGCGAACACATAGACATGGAATGAATAAATAGATATGAATCTCTTTTCCAGGTGGCAGTGGATCGTGTCTTATGTACATTGTACTTCTAGTCAGCTGCTGTTGATGTTGTATTTTTGTGAAAGGTGAAGGTCACTTGTTCAGTTGAGAACAATGTTGAGAGCATTGCAGATAGAAATGTAACGTAGATAGAGAATGAACAGCTGGGAACTCTATTCCACATGACAGAGGATCAGATCTGTTCTTTACATTACGTTTCTCTGTAACTGATATGTTTTTGCTCTAAGTGACTTCCCTTGTTTATTAAACAGTATTGGTATCTCTGACTTTGATCACTGAGTAGAGGTTGTGGTAAGGGATGACAAAACACCAATTCAGATGGCTGCGGAGTGATGCAAGTGTTCGATATTACTGTAAATGGACAATGAACAATATGCAACATTTTAAAATTGTGAGATATGATCATGGATCTGAATCACTGGCCTTGGTTGGAGTGATTGTGAGATATGATCATGGATCTGAATCACTGGCCTTGGTTGGAGCGATTGTGCCAGATGGAGGACATGTCCAACAAACATGCACACACAACTTCATGGCTCCGGCCCTGACGCATGGCTCATGGCACCGGAAATGGGCCTCTCCCTCTTCACAGCTAAAGGAAGCAGAGGAGCCACGACAGCCTGCCACAGACAAGCTCATTTGTAGCATGTCATCCTGTTTCCCTCAGACCTTCGAGTGAGCAGGATGATGGATACAGGAATGGGAGACGCTCGCTCAAAGAAACATCTCCACAGAAAGCCCCCTATACTTCTCCTCCTCCTCCGAGTCACCACTGTCCGTCAAAAAAAGACAGAAAATATATAGATAAATTCCTATCCTCTTTGATATCTCCAAGTCAAATCAAATCAAATTTTATTTGTCACATACACATGGTTAGCAGTTGTTAATGCGAGTGTAGCGAAATGCTTGTGCTTCTAGTTCCGACAATGCAGTAATAACCAACAAGTAATCTAGCTAACAATTCCAAAACTACTACCTTATAGACACAAGTGTAAGGGGATAAAGAATATGTACATGAAGATATATGAATGAGTGATGGTACAGAGCGGCATAGGCAAGATACAGTAGATGGTATTGAGTGCAGTATATACATATGAGATGAGTGTAAACAAAGTGCCATAGTTAAAGTGGCTAGTGATACATGTATTACATAAAGATGCAGTAGATGATATAGGGTACAGTATATACATATGAGATTAATAATGTAGGGTATGTAACATTATATTAGGTAGCATTGTTTGAAGTGGCTAGTGATATATTTTACATTTCCCATCAATTCCCATTATTAAAGTGGCTGGAGTTGAGTCAGTGTGTTGGCAGCAGCCACTCAATGTTAGTGGTGGCTGTTTAACAGTCTGATGGCCTTGAGATAGAAGCTGTTTTTCAGTCTCTCGTTCCCAGCTTTGATGCACCTGTACTGACCTCGCCTTCTGGATGATAGCGAGGTGAACAGGCAGTGGCTCGGGTGGTTGTTGTCCTTGATGATCTTTATGGCCTTCCTGTGACATCGGGTGGTGTAGGTGTCCTGGAGGGCAGGTAGTTTTCCCCCGGTGATGCGTTGTGCAGACCTCACTACCCTCTGGAGAGCCTTACGGTTGTGGGCGGAGCAGTTGCCGTACCAGGCGGTGATACAGGATGCTCTCGATTGTGCATCTGTAGAAGTTTGTGAGCGCTTTAGGTGACAAGCCAAATTTCTTCAGCCTCCTGAGGTTGAAGAGGCGCTGCTGCGCCTTCTTCACGATGCTGTCTGTGTGGGTGGACCAATTCAGTTTGTCTGTGATGTGTACGCCGAGGAACTTAACTTACTACCCTCTCCACTACTGTTCCATCGATGTGGATAGGGGGGTGTTCCCTCTGCTGTTTCCTGAAGTCCACAATCATCTCCTTAGTTTTGTTGATGTTATTTTCCTGACACCACACTCCGAGGGTGTGTATGCCCAACCACGTTAGTGGAAGGTGATTGGAGGAGTATTAGCATATTGCAGCTGGTAGTAGCCTCCAGGGCAGACAGGGAGTGGCAGTGGGCACATAATTCAATAAATTACTTCCTATGCCAGGGCTGATGTCCCAAACTGACCTTTTTACACTTCAAGGCCTCTGTGAGTGTTGCATAATACCGAGGGGGGAGTGGCCACACTTATTGGGGGAAAAAAGGTGTGTCATGACTGGCCACTCTGTATATAATTAGCGTCAGGGGATTGTTTTATATATGTAAACATAAATAGCCTCCTTAAGCCGGGCCTGTACATTAATGGGTGTGCCCCCCGTAGCCTGTCCATTTGTGACGACACCTCATAGTTCACCTTAGAATGGGGCCTAAGCAGCCAGATATCCCCTGGAGGACTGTGTTTATGTTTCAATACAGACTCCGGTAATGTTTCCGGACATTCCCCTCCACAGGATTTATTTACAGGAGGAGTACACGTTTTCTGTGGCTGACACAGCACCATTCTGGCTCTCTGTCGGCACTTGGCACAGCATGTTCCAGTTTCTCTGCTCCTGGGGGCTCCACTCAAAAACAAATGTGCTCATGAGAGGATGGAGGAAACTGTCAAATATGGATTTACAGAACTGATGCCAAACACACATCAGTTACAATTACCACATGAAATGTGTTATGATGATACCTTATTCTATCAAAAGGGAATCTGAGGTGCAGCATGTACTGTGGGTGTGGTTGTAGAGGTAGTGAGGGTGATCAGTACCACACACTTGTTTAACTTAGAAGTATTTACAGTACTATTTACACTGTCAAATACTTTTCCTTCAAAATATTAGTTATCCCAATGTTTGTCAAAAATTGGAGAGCAAAATCATCTCCTCATTGGGGTACAACTGTTACCTGCAAATGAAAGAACAACATACTGTATACAGAGCACATACTATCCCCGATTGCCATCCATTAAAGCTGGTTCTACAAATGCATTATGTGGCAGTGTACACATAATAATGGTATACTTTACTTTTCGAGTTTTCATCCTGTTTAACCCAGTTTAAACATTTTCAGATGCCAGCTTTGAGAAGTAGCCTGTTATCTTTGAAAGACCTACGAATTCTTTATTATATTCAGATTATTAGCCCGAACCAGATATTATCAGCATATTAATATCAATTTCCCTCTCTCTCTTTGCAAATTTGTTGCATTTTTAGTGAGGACTCCATTTTCAGAAAATGAGGACTCTATTTTGCTGTAACAGCTATTGTAATGATGTTTCGGCAGTTAGCATGTAGAAAAACCCTGGGGCATGTCATAAGGAAATATAACGTCTAGAACTGAGTTCTCTAGTATAATGTGAAATACAGAGAGCAATACCCTGTCTATACATTACTTTATTCTTTAGATTTCTGTAATGTTCTGAACATTGCGCCCCGCTGCATCTGCCCCTGCGTTATTACATTAGTCCCATTTGCTCTGTGACTTCCACAATGAGGTCCTATTCACGGGACACCCACTCTCACTGCTTCCAAACCCCATGGGGCAAAACAGAAATCTGTCAGTAAATTAGGTATAGCTCTAATCTTTCTCTCTCTCTATTTGCTTCCTCTCTGCAAGCTGAAGTACCTCTACTCTTTGGAGAGGACATTCAAGCACCTCTGATGTCTGTTTACTGGTGCTAAACTAAGTATCACATACTAAATGCAATGTGGAGAGGGACATGGGGGTTCCCCCATCTATCGACCAAATTTTCACACCATCAAAACGGTTGTTGAAGCAAAAACATAATGAAAAATATCATTCATTGTGGAGCTTTTATTTTTGGTGATGACAGATGGAGTTAAATCTCAAACATACAAGGAGGGTAACCCCGGTATGCTTGGAACAGGTGAGAGCACAATGGAGTAGCCCTCCAGTCATCTTGAAGGTGCAACACTGACTTAAAGAGAGACTGTACGTAATGGAGTGATATCCCTCAGTTGGAGGGGGGGGGAGGGAGAGAAGAGTCATGCTTGATTAAATCAAGTTTAAAAAAAAGAAAAGAAAAAGATTCACACTTGATTAAGTCCAATTCACATCAACCTGAACATGTTATTAAACCAAGAGCTCTCTCTCTCTGGACAGCCTGTCCGCTGGCAGACGCTTACAGGTACAAACTTGGTCGACCGGTCGGAGGAAGTCAGACTACAACGTCTAACAGACTTGCTGACATGGTTTGTTCTCCTTACTAAAGCCATATCGTAATACAGTGTTCTCTTGAGTGATAACGTAAAAATGTTTTTTTTTTTATGGGAGATCCATGACCTTTTTGAAGGAGGTCAAGGTAATGAGTATTCTTGGACACCTTGGTACTGTGAACCAATTTAGTGTCTATAACCATCCAAGTATTTATTTAGTACTTGTTTATATATACAGTACCAGTCGAAAGTTTGGACACCTACCCATTCAAGGGTTTTTATTGATTTGTACTATTTTATACAATGTAGAATATTAGAAGACATCAAAACTATGAAATAACACACATGGAATCATGTAGCAACCAAAAAAATCTAAATGTATTTTAGATTGTTCAAAGTATCCACCCTTTGCCTTGATGACAGCTTTGCACACTCTTGGCATTCTCTCAACCAGCTTCATGAGGAATGCTTTTCCAACAGTCTTGAAAGAGTTCCCACATATGCTGAGCACTTGTTGGCTGCTTTTCCTTCACTCTGCAGTTCAACTAATCCCAAACCATCTCAATTGGGTTGTGGTTGGGTGAAGGCCAGGTAATCTGATGCAGCACTCCATCACTCTCCTTCCTCGTGAAATAGCCCTTACATACCCTGGAGGTGTGTTTTGGATCATTGTCCTGTTGAAAAAGAAATGATAGTCCAACTAAGTGCAAACCAGATGGGACGGCGTATCGCTGCTGAATGCTGTGGTAGCCATGCTGGTAAAGTGTGCCTTGAATTATAGATACATCACAGACAGTGTCACCAGCAAAGCACTCCCACACCATCACACATGCAGAGATCATCCATTCACCTACTCTGCGTCTCACAAAGACATGGCGGTTGGAACCAAAAATCTCAAATTTGGACTCATCAGACCAAAGGACAGATTTTCACTGATATAATGTCTATTGCTCGTGTTCCTTGGCCCAAGCAAGTCTCTTCTTATTATTGGTGTCCTTTTGTAGTGGTTTCCTTGCAGTAATATTGGGGCTCCCGAATACTGCAGTGGTATAAGGCACTGCATCAGTGCATCAGTGCAAGAGGCATCACTGCAGTCCCTCGTTTCGAAACCAGGCTGCATCATATCCAGCCGTGATTGGGAGTCCCATAGGGCGGCACACAATTGGCCCAGTGTCGTCCGGGTTTGGCCGGGGTAGGCCGTCATTGTAAATAAGAATTTGTTCTTAACTGACTTGCCGAGTTAAATAATGGTAAAAAATAAATAATTGACCATAAATGATATAAATGATTCACAGTCTCCTCTGAACAGTTGATGTTGAAATGTGTCTCTTACTTGAACTCTGTGAAGCATTTATTTGGGCTACAATCTGAGGTGCAGGTAACTTGAACTTATCCTCTGCAGCAGAGGTAACTCTGGGTCTTCCTTTCCTGTGGCCGTCCTCATGAGAGCCAGTTTCATCATAGCACGTGATGATTTTTGCGAATGCACTTTCAAAGTTCTTGAACTTTTCCGGATTGACTAATGATGTTTACTGTCGTTTCTCTTTGTTTATTTGAGCTGTTCTTGCCAAAATATGGACTTGGTCTTTTCCCAAATAGGGCTGTCTTCTGTATACCACCCCTACCTTGTCACAACACAACTGATTGATTCAAAAAGCACTAAGAACAAAATAAATTCCACAAATTAACTTTTAACAAGGCACATCTGTTAATTGAAATGCATTCCAGGTGACTACCTTTTACGAAGCTGGTTGAGAGAATGCCAAGAGTGTGCAAAGCTGTCATCAAGGCAAAGGGTGGCTACTTTGAAGAATCTGAAATATAAAATATATTTGATTTATTTAACACTTTTTTGGTTACTACCTGATTCCATATGTGTTATTTCATAGCGTTGATGTCTTCACTATTATTCTACAATGTAGAAAATAGTAAAAATCAAGAAAAACCCTGGAATGAGTAGGTCTGTCCAAACTTTTGACTGGTACTGTATATTATATACATATATATATATATTTCATTTTAAAACAGGGAATGCATTTGTTATACAGTAACACATTACTGAAACTCTCTAGATTTACAACTATAGAAATTCTAGTTTCCTAATAAAAAAGAAATCTCAGTAAAAATAAAAAAATACAACTAAAGTAGCATAAAATCAAAGTGTAAATTTTCAAGCCATCCAAAAGGTTTTGCTCCATCGTCATTTTTGCACAGAACCATGCAAGGGGTGGGGTTGGTTTCTCAGTTCGGTCAGTGCCTGTCGCTATTTATCTGAAGACCTGTGGAAGCTCTGATTTGTAGTGATGGAAAAGGTAGACTACATTTCATAATTTTGCGTGAGCATGAGTGCACAGCATCGAGCTTGAAGTGAACTCTCTCTCTCAGACACATTCTCACTCGTCTTTCTCTCTGACCTACTCAGATTTTAGTGGTTAGTATAAGTAGAAAAAGAGGGAAAAGTTTTCAAAACATTTAGAGATATTGTGTAATGGAGGCAATGTTATGCATTACATTAAGACAATTTCTTTGAGTTTTTGAAGAGGAATGTATCTGAAAAAGGAATGCAATGCTTGTATTCAGAGTGTTAACATCATTAAAAAAACTTGCTCTGAAATTAGTAATTAAATAACCCTCTACTATTTGTACATTCAGGCACTGAAAAATCATGTCAATATGTAACTAAAAAAGATAGTCATACTCAACTTTCCCTTGGGTAAGAACAAGGAAACTGAAACTTTGAAATTGGCATTCGTGTAAATATACCTACTCAGTAGTAATGTCATGTGCATTCCCCTTGCTCTCCTTTTGTATGAACCCCCTCCCCCCTCCCTTTAAGTGCGTTTCAATACTGAACTGACGTCAGAGCTTTCAGAGGCCCTCTTAAACCGCCACCTTGACTTACGGGGAAAACAAAGGCAAATGTCCACCGTTTTTAAGTTTCCCTCTGTGCAGACGCAGGTGTCCTCTGTCCTCCAGGCAGCCCCCCCCCCCCACACCCCACCCAGGTGTAATAGCCAGCTCTCACCCCAGCGAACCTGAACTCAGTCAGTTTAACTATACAAGGGCTTTTACAAAAAAAGCTAACTTGAACAGCCATACAATGGCTAAAAAATAAACCATATCTCTACTTGTCTCGGTTTAAGTCATTTAGGTTGTTGTTTAGAGGATGTGTCGAAGTTTTCACTCATTCGCATTGGAGCAGTTTCCAGTTCAGTCCTGCCCTGGGAGTTCAGTCACAGCGGTGTTTGTTTTTGGATGCGAAGGCAGAGGGGGTTTAGGGGGGTTAGGGGAACGCTATGGGGCTCCAAAGGAGAAGTTGTAGTCGGGGGTGGTGCGGTTTAGGGCAGGTTCAAGGGCTAGCCGCTGTCAGAGGAGGTGTGTGGTGCCGTGGAGGGCGAGCGGCGTCGGCGGGCGGTGGAGGTCCAGGAGCGCTCTGAGCGTTCGGAGCGCTCTGAGCCCAGTGAGGCAGGCCGGAAGCGGTGCAGGAAACCGTCCAGAAATTCCTGCTGCTGCTGGGTTATGGCTTGGGAGATGAGGCAGGGCAGCGCCTGTAGGCTGCCCGTCACCGAGTCCAGCTTGTCCTCCAGCATGCCGATGCGCTTGTCTAGCTCCTCGCTGCGCTCCTGCAGCTCTGACACCAGGTCGTACATCACGTTCTGGGTCTGCAGGAGGAGGAGAGAGAGGTGGTGATGGATCTATTATGGTATACTGTATGCTAACTGAATTTACTGTGTATATAAAAATGTAGTCATTTGACAGTTGTCATAAATTGCACTAAAAAGTAAATATCGTATTCTATCAGTATTATTGGTATGGTCCATAAATTGCACTCAAAGCATGTATATGTAAATACTGTATTCTATCAGTATTATTGTATGGTGCATCTGTCTGCCAAAGAGCCAAAGATAGAAATTAGCCTAGTAGCTTTGATCTCACATCAGTTGCGCATGACCCCTTACGAGGTAATAATGAACAAATGAATTAATAAATAAATACATAAATCATTTTAGGGTAAACAAGCAAACAACTAGAATCTGAATCTAAGGATCTCAATATCAGAGTTGACAGGAAAGAGAAATATATCTGGGGTAGAAGGGGTAGTAACTAGGGCAAGAACAAATTGATGGGGGATCTTTTTTTTTTATCAGCTATTTCTAAACACTCAATCACTGGAAGTGTATTCATATACAGCAGGGTTCCCCAACTGGTGTGATTTTGTTTCAGTCAAATATGATATATGTTTGTGCTACAAGCGATCAATTTGCAGTCTACAAATGATTATGTTCCGGCACCCTAACCATCCGCTCAAGAAAAGATTGTCTCGCAGATTAATCTAGTTGATGATCCCTGATATACATATGCATTTTGGAAGTGTTCTATATCTGTCAATTCCACCGGTCCTAGTTCTGGAACAATTCAGGATCAAGGATGTCTTGTCAAAACGTAGACTAATAGCCCTGCAGATAAATTAATGAGAGAATACATATCTCTGAGCTAATTGGTCATTTTTCATCATCATATATATCTGTCATTAACAGAGAATCATACGCTGAGGGAATAATCTACAAACGACTTCACGGAAAAGCAAAGCCCTTCTGTATGTTTAAGTGAACAGGCTACTACCCAGCAAACGGGGCGTTCTAATGAAATTAACTTCATATGGCTGCAGGGGCAGTATTGAGTAGCTTGGATGAAAAGGTGCCCATTGTAAATGGCCAACTCCTCAGTCTCAGTTGCTAATATATGCATATTATTATTAGTATTGGATAGAAAACACTAAAGTTTCCAAAACTGTCAAAATATTGTCTTGTGAGTATAACAGAACTGATATTGCAGGCGAAACCCTGAGGAAAAACAAAACAGGAAGTGGCTTCTATTTTGAAAACTCCCTCCCTTTGCTGGATTTAAAGGGACATGAACCAGATTCCTTTTCCTATCGCTTCCTCAAGGTGTCAACAGTCTTCAGACATAGTTTCAGGCTTTTATTTTGAAAAATGAGCCAGAACGATAACATCGCGTCAAGTGGCCACACGAGTTTTGCTTGCGCAACAGAATTCGGACAGCCATTTCCTTTCCGTCTCCTACTGTGAAAGACATTTGCGGTTGATATATTATCAATTATATATTTTAAAAACAACCTAAGGATTGATTATAAAAACGTTTGACATGTTTCTGTGGACATAATGGAAACTATTTGGAATTTTCGTCTGCGTTGTCGTGACCGCTCTTTCCTGTGGATTTCTGAACATAACAGAGGTATTTTGGATATAAAAATCATCTTTATGGAATAAACAGAACATTTGTTGTGTAACTGGGAGTCTCATGAGTGAAAACATCCGAAGATCAAAGGTAAACGATTAATCTGATTGCTTTTCTGATTTTCGTGACCGAGCTACGTGATGCTAAGTGTACTTAATGTTTTATCGTGCTATCGATAAACTTACACAAACGCTTGGATTGCTTTTGCTGTAAAGCAAAATTTAAAAATCTGACACGACAGGTGGATTAACAAAAGGCTAACTGTGTTTTCCTATATTGCACTTGTGATTTCATGAATATAAATATTTATAGTAATATTTATTGTATGTAGCGCTATGCTATTCAGCGGTTGTTGATGACACTTATCCCGATAGGGGGATTGCAGCCATAACAGGTTAAGCGACGTTCCTATAAGGTCCCTTTAAGGGTTTTTGCGAGACATTATCCCACTGATGTTCTGAGAAGGTTCTAGGAACATTTGAACATGATGTTAACCTTGGGACTATAATAGGACGTTCAGTACAGGTTATTTTTATGTCCATTAGGGAATGTTACGTAAAGGTTCCTATTTGGTTCTGATAGGACGTTATCCATGGAACATTTAACAAGAGGACGTCGCATGATGGTCCCAAGGGAACGTTCTCTGGGGACCTTTGTCTAGTTCCCTGTAAGTTACCAGGACGTCAGTGAGGACCATGTCTCAGTTTTACTAGTATGTTCTCGGTACGTTGTGTCATGGTTCCCAAAAATCTCCAGGGGACCTTGACACAACATCCTAAGAATGTTCTAAAAATGGCCTCGGGGACATCCCCAGAACAAATCGGGAACTAGACAAAACCTCCAGGCGACCATGACACAACATCTCAAGAACATTTAGAACCAACTCGGGAACTAGATAAAACCGTTGTCACACCTGATCTGTTTCACCTGTCCTTGTGCTTGTCTCCACCCCCCTCCAGGTGTCGCCCATTTTCCCCATTATTTTACATTTACATTTAAGTCATTTAGCAGACGCTCTTATCCAGAGCGACTTACAAATTGGTGCGTTCACCTTAAGACATCCAGTGGAACAGCCACTTTACAATAGTGCATCTAAATCTTTTAAGGGGGGGGGTGAGAAGGATTACTTTATCCTATCCTAGGTATTCCTGAAAGAGGTGGGGTTTCAGGTGTCTCCGGAAGGTGGTGATTGACTCCGCTGTCCTGGCGTCGTGAGGGAGTTTGTTCCACCATTGGGGGCCAGAGCAGCGAACAGTTTTGACTGGGCTGCGCGGGAACTGTACTTCCTCAGTGGTAGGGAGGCGAGCAGGCCAGAGGTGGATGAACGCAGTGCCCTTGTTTGGGTGTAGGGCCTGATCAGAGCCTGGAGGTACTGAGGTGCCGTTCCCCTCACAGCTCCGTAGGCAAGCACCATGGTCTTGTAGCGGATGCGAGCTTCAACTGGAAGCCAGTGGAGAGAGCGGAGGAGCGGGGTGACGTGAGAGAACTTGGGAAGGTTGAACACCAGACGGGCTGCGGCGTTCTGGATGAGTTGTAGGGGTTTAATGGCACAGGCAGGGAGCCCAGCCAACAGCGAGTTGCAGTAATCCAGACGGGAGATGACAAGTGCTTGGATTAGGACCTGCGCTGCTTCCTGTGTGAGGCAGGGTCGTACTCTGCGGATGTTGTAGAGCATGAACCTACAAGAACAGGCCACCGCCTTGATGTTAGTTGAGAACGACAGGGTGTTGTCCAGGATCACGCCAAGGTTCTTAGCGCTCTGGGAGGAGGACACAATGGAGTTGTCAACCGTGATGGCGAGATCATGGAACGGGCAGTCCTTCCCGGGAGGAAGAGCAGCTCCGTCTTGCCGAGGTTCAGCTTGAGGTGGTGATCCGTCATCCACACTGATATGTCTGCCAGACATGCAGAGATGCGATTCGCCACCTGGTCATCAGAAGGGGGAAAGGAGAAGATTAATTGTGTGTCGTCTGCATAGCAATGATAGGAGAGACCATGTGAGGTTATGACAGAGCCAAGTGACTTGGTGTATAGCGAGAATAGGAGAGGGCCTAGAACAGAGCCCTGGGGGACGCCAGTGGTGAGAGCGCGTGGTGAGGAGACAGATTCTCGCCACGCCACCTGGTAGGAGCGACCTGTCAGGTAGGACGTAATCCAAGCGTGGGCCGCGCCGGAGATGCCCAACTCGGAGAGGGTGGAGAGGAGGATCTGATGGTTCACAGTATCGAAGGCAGCCGATAGGTCTAGAAGGATGAGAGCAGAGGAGAGAGAGTTAGCTTTAGCAGTGCGGAGGGCCTCCGTGATACAGAGAAGAGCAGTCTCAGTTGAATGACTAGTCTTGAAACCTGACTGATTTGGATCAAGAAGGTCATTCTGAGAGAGATAGCGGGAGAGCTGGCCAAGGACGGCACGTTCAAGAGTTTTGGAGAGAAAAGAAAGAAGGGATACTGGTCTGTAGTTGTTGACATCGGAGGGATCGAGTGTAGGTTTTTTCAGAAGGAGTGCAACTCTCGCTCTCTTGAAGACAGAAGGGACGTAGCCAGCGGTCAGGGATGAGTTGATGAGCGAGGTGAGGTAAGGGAGAAGGTCTCCGGAAATGGTCTGGAGAAGAGAGGAGGGAATAGGGTCAAGCGGGCAGGTTGTTGGGCGGCCGGCCGTCACAAGACGCGAGATTTCATCTGGAGAGAGAGGGGAGAAAGAAGTCAGAGCACAGGCTAGGGCAGTGTGAGCAGAACCAGCGGTGTCGTTTGACTTAGCAAACGAGGATCGGATGTCGTCGACCTTCTTTTCAAAATGGTTGACGAAGTCATCTGCAGAGAGGGAGGAGGGGGGGGGGGGGGAGGATTCAGGAGGGAGGAGAAGGTGGCAAAGAGCTTCCTAGGGTTAGAGGCAGATGCTTGGACTTTAGAGTGGTAGAAAGTGGCTTTAGCAGCAGAGACAGAAGAGGAAAATGTAGAGAGGAGGGAGTGAAAGGATGCCAGGTCCGCAGGGAGGCGAGTTTTCCTCCATTTCCGCTCGGCTGCCCGGAGCCCTGTTCTGTTCATTATCCCCTGGGTACTTATACCTGTGTTCTCTGTTTGTCTGTTTCCAGTTGGTTTTGTTTTGTCAAGCCTACCAGCATTTTCCCCTCTATTCCTGTCTATTGATTGTTCCTGTTTTTGACCTTTTCTGCCCGCCCTGAGTCTGCCTGATGTCCTCTACCTTTGCCCCACTACTCTGGATTACCCACCTCTGCCTGACCCTGAGCCTGCCTGCCTGCCGTCCTGTACCTTTGCCCCACTACTCTGCATTATCGACCCCTGCCTGCCTTCATCTGTCATTTGCCTGCCACTGTTGCTGTAATAAACACTGTTACTCACAACACAGTATGCATTTGGGTCTTACCTGAAATGTGATAACCGTCAGGGGACTATGACACAATATCCCTTGAATGTCCTAAAAATGTCCTTGGGGATTTTCCCAGAACAAACCGGGAAAATAGACAAAACCTCCAGGGGAACATGACAGAACATTCTACGAACGTCCCATAAACATCCTTGGGGATGTCCCCGGAACAAACTGGGAACTAGACAAAAACGTCCATGAGTCAAAGATAAAAACATCCTAAAATCGTCCCTGGGAACGTTCCCGGAACAACCTAGGAACTAGACAAAACCTCCACAGGACCATGACACAACATCCCAAGAAAATCCTAAAATTGTCCTTGGGGATGTCCTGGGAATAAACCGGGAACTACACAAAACCTCCAAGACAATGACACAACGTCCTGATGACTTAAGGCGACCATTTTGCGAGGTTCCGGGGACGTCCTAACAACTCATTTTTGTTTGCAGGGTAATGACTACTGATAAGTTTGAATAATGCACATACAGTTGCAGAGTTGACCTGTTATTTACATGGCTATCCAATGCTCTATCCCCTAGGACTAGACAGACTGCTTTAACCACATGTGTAGAGAGAGGGGTGGGGGTCCGACAGTGCAAACACACATTAAAGCATCATCTTCTGAACATTTTAGAACAGACACCTGGAGTGCAAATGCCACCCACATCAATGCAGTGGCTGGCGGCCAGCTGCGGCCCTTTGAAAAACCCCAGTCTTCTTACCTTCGCCAGGTCCACTAGCGTGTTGGCCTGATCGTTGAGTTTCCTCTGCTCCATCTTTACACTGCGTAGTCTGGGCAGAGGCAGGGGGGTTGGAGTGGGGAGAGAGTGGGGATAGAGGGCAGGGGTTGGTTGGTCGGTCATCAGGGTGAAGGTGGATGGGTGGAAGGGGGGGAAGAAGCAACACATCTTTGTCACGAGAACGCTCTCTGGGAGCACGTTGAGGAGAGAGAGAGCCTGCATGCATATATAAGCATTCCCAGTCTTGATCATCGCCATACCAACACATGCAAAAATGCAAAGAAATCTGAGTCAAAACAAAATAAGTCCCCCCCCCACACTTCTGTCAATAAAAATGCATAAATAAAGCCTTTCATAAAGATGACATGACTCTTTATGCTTCCAGCTGTCACACCTTTCCAACTAGCTGAGTGGCAGGCCGTCAGAGGAACATCAGTCATTGGGTGAGCTTGCAATGACTTGTGAGTGACGTGCACTTATGGTGTGGAGGGTGCTAGTGGGGGAAGGGCCAGAGCCTGTGAATGTGACATACAATAATGCATTGCAGTGGCACTTTAAATTTAATCTATGGCACCGACCGATAAAACACAGTGGCTACGTTAAATTACTTTGTTAATTGATGATTTTGACGCGCTACACTTCCCATAACACTGATCTTCTATAGGGCTAATTCTGATGCAATGACATTCAAGGACATTCATTCATGTGCAAATCGGGAGATCACAGCAAAGGCTCTGTTTTCGGGTTCATCTAATGAGAGATGAGAGAGGCTCAGTTTGGCCCGAGCGGGGTACAAAGGACCCGAGCGGGGTACAAACAATATTCTAAAACTGTTTACCAGGGTACTACTATGGTGTGTAAAGATACCACTTGATTTGTGCTCTTTATTGTGAGTGTCTGATATGGCTGAGTGTTGATTTGCCGTAAAAAAACACACCCCAAAACTAAACCCTGATAATATGTGTTTAATACAAAATCAGGAGCAAGGATGGGTCTGCCAACGCAGGTTAATATAGCCTACATATTGTAGCTATATTAATCATGGTAACATCATAGATGGCGACTTCATTGATGAATCGACTCTGGCCAAGCCGACAAGCCCCAACAAGCTCATACTGCCAGATGCCTCTGACTTTCTTCAGACACCCGACTACCATGTCATCATCAGTGGTAATGTTGATGCTTTTTGTCATTCCATTCAGAGGATGAGGGTAAATGGAACATTAAAAGGAAACCAAAACAACCGGCATCCAGCATTTGAAGGTTCATGCATGTCAAACGTAGACATGGAGAGAGAGAATGTAGAGGGAACATAGAAGACTCAACTTACTTCTGAGCTCTGCAGTGATAGAGCAAAACAAAGACAGAACACAATACAAAGTTTTAAACCCCACAACATCCACGAAACAAGTGAACCATTACACTTCTCACTGTAAGCACAGGGTAAGGGTTGCCTCAACCCTGGGGAGGGAAGGGAAGGGAAGGAGAGCCATTAAAGTGCACTGTAGTTTAGACTGAGGATGTTGTGTGTGTGTGTGTGTGTGTGTGTGTGTGTGTGTGTGTGTGTGTGTGTGTGTGTGTCAGGTGCAGCTGCGTTTTATGTGTGTGTGTTATTATTTTTGTATACTATTGAATAACACAACTTGCTAACTGAACACATAGGATATCGTCACAGGAAATGGCAGCGAGAGTAGGAAAAGTAGGACATTATAACAAACACTACCAGTAGTGCTGCTGGCTAGGAGTGCTGTTAGGAATACACAAATACAGCTAAATACTGTTAGTATGATAGCAGTGCAACTAAAATCACTATTACTTCCTACTGCTTCAACAACAAATAACAAAGACAATAACATATATTTAACAACTTTGAACAGGTGGTAAAAAAACAACTAAGTGTTCACATAGGCTTCAGGCATGCTTACAAGGAAGTCATATTCTTTGGGAAATGGTACTTACTGATGGATGGCCTGTAGAAACTTCCGCTGGTGTTTGCGCACCTTAGCGTGATCTATCTTCTTGACCAGCTTAGTGTGTTTGTAGATGAGCCATGTTTCCCTGAGTACATTGGCAGCTGTGTTCTTTACCTGCGGAACAATGAGGAAACAAATGTGAATCCTTACAACATTGGCAAGGTGTCACGCAGTGTTGTGTTCGAGACCACCTAAAGCGAGACTGATTCAAGAACAAGACCGGAGCGAATTTAGTCTGAGTCAAGACCAAGACCGGAAGGAGGGCGAGACTGAGTCGAGACCGAGACCCAAAAAATGCGAGTCCAATTCAAGACCATGATTGGAATTTTGTCAAATCGTCACCATAAGAGTTCAAAATGTCTAATATTTCTGTGTTCATATTTCAGAACAACATATGGATTCTTTAGACATTCAGAATGGTGAAAAAAAGCATGCTGAGGGAAAATAAACTCTACACATTTTTACTAATGTAACAGTATAACTTTAGACCGTCCCCTCGCCCATACCCGGGCGCGAACCAGGGACCCTCTGCACACATCAACAACAGTCACCCACGAAGCATCGTTTACCCATCGCTCCACAAAAGCCACGGCCCTTGCAGAGTAAGGGGAACTATTTAAAGGCGCACCACTATTTAGCGCGCACCACCGCTAACTAAGCTAGCCGTTTCACATCCGTTACACTAACCCAAACACAGTGGGAAAAAATTAGGGCCTTCTACACTTTAAGAAAAAGGTTTAATGTTCTGGTTTAATCTCTTATATTTTTGTTGGAAAGGAAAGGGTTAACACGGAATTTAAAAAATATCCAATCAGGATTTTACTTTGGTGGTCTCTGGGGAGATAATTCTAGCTAGCTAAGTCAGCCATTGGCTAGGCCATCAAAGCTTGATAGAAGGCATCTGCCATTAACTGTATTAGGGCAAAATGTTGGAGTGACTGTGAAATCAACCAATCACATTGACTTGTAATGGGTGGGACCGTTTTTACAGAAAGTATGGAAACATTTGCCTTCTCGAAGGCCAACAAGTCACTGTGCAATAGCGAGCAGTAGCTTTCCCACGGTCTAGATGGCTAGCTTTTGTTGTAGGCTAGTTTGCAGCAGCTGCAGCAGGTGTTATCGAAGAGGATGTTGTTGCTAATTTGTTAGGTTCTCCCTTTTCAAGAATAACTTTCAACAAGAAGTTAAGTTTCAAATGATTATCATCTGGTGAGTGGAACTGTGTTCTTTACTGCAACTCACATGCTGTTAGCCATCTCTTTGAAAATAGCTTATGTGTGTAAAACATTTTTTACACTTTAGATCACTGGTTACTTTATGTGCTATACATAAAAATAAAAAATTGCAATGGGAAGTAATAGTTGTCCATTTTGACTGGGAGATGCTTAGCCTAATTGTTGTGTTTTTGTATTATGATTGGGACCTACTGGCTTATTATGTCTCAGTGAATGGACTGCTTTCTTTCCATCGGCCCTATGCAGTGGTGTAGTGGTGCCTGGAGAAGTGGGTCGTGTGTTAAAAATCCTGTTTTCCTATGGATTTTTCTGATTTTCTCTCAAAATCACACGTTTTGGGTGTCGTTGCCCTTTAATTCAATTGAGCAAAACAAATGTCCTCCCCATTGATACAAATCAGAGTTATATTATTCTGTCAGGTAGGCCTACATTGTATTAAACATTTAATTGGAGCGGTTTTTAGGGGAAAGCCTTTAGAAATGTTCACGCTGTTGGATTCGGGGTGAAACTTTGAACATTGTTATACTCAGAGGTATAGGAACATTAGTTACAAAAGAGACATGAGGGGTGCCATAATGAAGCTTGGGAGGGGCTGAGTGCAGGGAACACGATCGCATGTGGCAGTACTGATAAAGGGAGAAACCGTTCAAGGATCATGTCACTTAGCTCCCTGCTTAGCAAGAATGATGCAATGTCTAGCGATAAGGAGGAGACGCCACCCTTTAGGAAACATTTAACATGGTTAAGCTTCTCTAGTGTCCGTGAGTTATTTACTCTAAAGGACTGTAACGGAACTTTTCCAGTTTTTGTCTGGGTGAAGTGCCTGCGCCTCATGAAGATGTTCAGCCCAGTACTCCAAGCTAACAACAAGTGGCTATTTGGACATAAATGATGGAACTTTATGGAAAAAATCTGTCATTTAGTGTCGAACTGGGATTCCTGGGAGTGCCTTCTGATGAAGATCATCAAAGGTAAGTGAATATTTATGGTGTTGTTCAACTTTGTTGATTTCAAAATGGCGGATATTCCTCTGGCTGTTTTGGGTTCTGAGCGCTGTTCTCAGATTATGCTTTTTCCGTAAAGTTTTTTGAAATCTGACACAGCGGTTGCATTAAGGAGAAGTCTATCTTTAATTCTGTGAATAACACTTGTATCTTTTATCAATGTTTATTATGAGTATTTCTGCAAAATCACCGGATGTTTTGGAATCAAAACATTACTGCACGTAAGGCCCTAATGTAAACTGAGATTTTTGGATATAAATATGCACATTATCGAACAAAACATACATTTATTGTGTAACATGATGTCCTATGAGTGTCATCTGATGAAGATCATCAAAGGTTAGTGATTAATTTGATCTATATTTCTTCTTTTTGTGACTCCTATCTTTAGCTGGAAAAATGGCTGTGTTTTTTTCGACTTGGCTATGACCTAACATAATCATCTGTTGTGCTTTAGCTGTAACGCATTTTTGAAATCGGATACGATGGGTAGATTAACAAGATGTTTATCTTTCATTTGCTGTATTGGACTTGTTAATGTGTGAAAGTTACATATTTCTAAAAAATATTTTTGAATTTCGCGCACTGTCTTTTCAGCTGAATGTTGTCAAGCACTAGAAAGGTTAATGGTTATCTGTAGGAGCCAGATGGCTTTGGAATGTGCTGGGTGGATGTGAGGAAGTCACAGGATCCCTATAGGGGATACGGGTGGACATCTGTGGATTAGGCAAATGAGGGGTTGAGGCCAGGTCAGATCCCCTTAAACCTTATGGTTTATTACCCAATTACTTCATTTTCCTGTCGGAGCATAATTGATGTAAGGATTGGAGAGAAGGAGGAGTGCCTAAATTGGAGTATATATACTTGTTGTGGTGGAAACATGTTTTGTCTAATACAGCTATATTTATCCTCTGGTCAGAATAAACTTGGTTAAGCTTTCATAATGTCCGTAAAGTTTTTTTAACTCTGAGAATTAGAACCTAACAATACATTTTACGTATGGATTGTCCCAGCAATCAAACCCACTACCTGTCACGACTCCGACCGAAGGTGGCTCCCCTTCCCGCTCGGGTGGCGCTCGGCGGTCGTCGTCGCCGGCCTACTAGCTGCCACTGATTCTTTTCTCCCCCTCCTTATGTGTTTATTGAGTACACCTGTTTTGAGTTGATTGTAATTAGTGAGGCTTTATTAGTCAGCCGGCCCGCCTGGTTCTTTGTGCGGGATTGATTATTGTAACCCTGGTGTTTGCTATAGATGTACGTGTTTGTGTATTTAGTGCTAGACTGTTTTCGTTCCCTGTGTCTGGGGCATTTGGTTTGAGCACCCGAAAGTGGGGTGACCGTAGTTCACCGCATTAAAGAAGCACTTTATTGAACTCTGCTTTCCTGCGCCTGATTTCACCCTCACGACACCCAGGACCTTACACTACCCTGGCATTACCAGTAGTGTAAAGTACTTAAGTAAAAATACTTTAGTCGTTTTTTAGGGAATCTGTACTTTACTTTACTATTTATATTTTTGACAACTTTTACTTTTACTTGACTGCATTCCTAAAGAAAATAATGTACTTTTTACTCTGACACCCAAAAGTACTCGTTACATTTTGAATGCTTAGTAGGACAGGAAAATGGTCCAATTCCTCCCTGGTCATCCCTACTGCCTCTGAGCTGACGGACTCACTAAACACACATGCTTCTTTGTAAATTATGTCTGTGTGTCGAGGTGTGACCCTGGCTATCTGGAAATGTTTTAAACAAGAATGGTGTCATATGTTTTGCTTAATATAAGAAATTTGAAATTATTTTTCTTTTTGATACTTAAAGCATATTTTAGCAATTCAATTGCTACAATTACATATAGAAATGTTTTGATTTACATATTTCATGACTACGATCATGTCTCATCACTGCAATTCCCCAACGGGCTCAGGAAAGGCGAAGGTCAAGTCATGCGTCCTCCAAAACATGAGCCGCCAAGCCACTTAACACCCGCTAGCTTAACCCAGAAGCCAGCTGCACCAATGTGTTGGAGGAAACACTGTTCAACTGACAACCGAGTCAGTCTGCAGGTGCCTGGCCCACCACAAGGAGTTGCTAGAGCGCGATGAGCCAAGTAAAGCACCCCAGGCCAAACCCTCCCCTAACCTGGACGATGCTGGGCCAATTATGCACTGACCTATGGGATTGAACCCCAGGCTGTAGTGACACCGCAACATTGCGATGCAGTGCCTGAGTCCACTGCACCAATCGGGAAGCCTTAGTTGTGATACTTAAGTATATTAAAACCAAATACTTGTGAACTTTTTAAGTAGTATTTTACCTGGTGAGTTTTACTTGAGTCATTTTCTATTAAAGTAATTTATCTGTACTTTTACTAAAGTATGACAATTGGGTACTTTTTTACCACTGTTCATTACATGCGCCATGGTCTCCTAACTGAGCTACAAAGGACCACCAGGGACATGAATTTGTTTGTACTTTTTAACAGTTATTAACACAGTGTTCCATCATGAACCATAAACGACAGTTCTTGTATTATTTTTAGACAACCTACCATACAGTAAGTGATGTGACATTTACTTTAGTGCGTGCACGTGAGTGACTCACTCGTTTGCAGAGTTGTGTGTCCATCATGAAGTTGTGGACATGCTTCTCAGCCTTGGTCAACTCCAACTTCCTGGCTACCACGGCGACCACCAGCGCAGTGCAGCCCGCTCCCTATTGGTCAGAAACATAGTCAGGGCCATTAATCAATTAACCTCTGAAAGGTGACTACTGAGTTGGGTCATTGTGTTAGTACTGTATGGGTGGTGACCGTTGGGAGGAAATGTTAAGCTGCTCTAGAATAAAGCAAGTTGAAGAAACACAAGTTTTCAGATTTCAAACGTGGCTGTTATGTGGAATAATATGCCTATTAGTCATGAAATAGTGCATGAAACAAACACACAACCTCATTTCCAATGACCGATAACATACCATGATCCCTGTAAGCAGACATACGCCTTTCCCACAGTACGTGTTAGGTACCATGTCTCCGTAGCCAATGGAGAGGAAGGTAATAGAGATGAGCCACATGGCTCCCAGGAAGTTACTGGTCACTTCCTGTGTGTCATGATACCTAAAGTAAGGAAGAGAGAAACAGAGGAAGATACCCATCAGTGACACCCAATACTGTAAAGGGAACCTGAGCATGCTGGAGAGGCCATGAACTAACAGAGGTGGTTGCTGTTAAAGAAGCTATACAATATGTGCAAAGTGTTTCACCTTTCATCATGCCTGTACTAAATATCTAAAAGGCACCCAATCCATGTTGGAAACAAAATGGTCAAACGTTATGACGTTGTGCCATTGCATTCCAAACTACCATAGTTTTTTTGTCAATGCGCTGTGGTAAATTAAGTTCAACATTCAATCATTCAATGAGTAGCCAAATGAAAATGAAATGGAAGGGAAGGGAAAACATCATTGATTTCTATAATCCTTTTAAAGAATCAGATCAAATGCTGATGGTGGTTTGAGAATTCTCCACAGCAAAACACTGAACATATACTATATGTATCAGTGTCTATCAATCAACATGAGAAGATAGATGATTTCAATTGAGAAGCATTTAAAAATGGACATAAATCCAGACGTACACCTGAAATTACAAGATGATTGGAATGAGGAAGTAACAGGGTAAGTTATGCAGCTATGCATTTAAGCATTATGAGAACCGCAGGCAATTAACTTGAAGTTTTACAGGAATTTAATACAAACTAACCAGTGGCATTCTAAAATACTATAACCATTTTGATCAGCACTCATCTCCAACAAATACAAAATCAATGCACCAAAATAAAATTGACCATCGACATAATTTTGGAAAGTCAATTCTCGTTTCTTCCAACATGATAGGGGAAAAAATACTTTGGATCTCTAATGTGAAGAGTTTTAACTAACCCAACAAAGGTTTGGTTATGAACATCATCCCTTCAAACTTTGTCACTTCACTTCATTTTTTGGTTTGTTCAAAATGGCATACAACCATGCGATAGCCAAATGTTCCCAAAAACACAGCAGATATATCATTGATTGAACATTGATAAAGACATTCCCATTCCCTTGCATTGTGGAGAAAAGTCCCAAAATATGCATATCCAGCCCAACCCTCCCTTTCTTTACATAACATTTCCCTGATTGGCTAAGCAGCTGTCTAGGAGGAGTTAAAATACTGAGGCTCATTGTACAATTGGATTACTAACAACTCTCAAAAGTACATAGGGTGACTATTAAGGATATAGAGCAAATGCCAAATGGGCTGGTCCATTTTTTATGTAGTGGACCTGCAAGTTTTTTTGTGCAAAATAAGAATTATCTGGCGAATGATGGGAGCCTCAAGGAAATAAATGGGCCATAGCGGGGGCCTTAAGGGGAAAAAAGGGCCAATGTTTTGAAATGCCAAGGATGACTTCTGGTCTGAGTCCGCCCCTGATATAGAGGATGATGTTTTCTGCTCGCAGAGATTTTATCCGAAAGGGACCCTTGTTATACCAATTAGGAATATGCTAATGCCTCGATTATGCAGTTGTGACCCAGTATGTGGACTTCAAATGGCCGGAACAATTCCACCTATTCAAGGCAGAAATAGAGTTTGGAACAGCTGGGGCAGATGAACTACGATGGAACTCAAAGTTTCCTCAAAAGAAAGGCTTCTTAAAAAATCTCCTCCTAGACAGTTCACTTTCATTAACCAACTAGTCATGCCTTCAGCAGCTGCTAAACTCTTATCTGCTTAACTCAACTCTGGTTTCATGCTCAATGTCAGGAAAAACAACATGATTTTTTCCTCAGAGTGAATAGTGTGGGTTCAAGCCACCGTATGGCATGCAAAAAAAGCAAGTCTATACAATACCATGCAGGCATTAAAAAGATGTCCGCATCCTGCATGCTGAAAAGCCAGTATATTGAGAGCAAAGAGAGCGACAACAAAGCCTGAGATCTATTTAGAAATGAAAACCATCCTTGACAAATATCGCAATATTGTCAAGTTGGATGGGGGTCGAATATTTACTTAGACAGTGTTTTATCTGCAAGCAGCTGTAAAAACGCATTAAGAAGCTCAATGTTTTTGACGTCCCTGTCTCTTTCCCCTGGACTCTTCGCCTTCAGTAGCATGCCATCTGACAAGGCTTTGGAGCAAGGAAGGGGGCCGCAATAGTGACTAATTTGCTAATTTTAGACAATCTACGATTTAAAACGGGCAGAGACATGAGTCATTCCAGGTCACAAATTATGTGACAGAACCTGATGGAAGTCGTCCGTCAACATAATACATGGATTCCTATTTTACCCTCTGATTAATGTGAAGTTAAGTAGCAAAGCAGAGGTGAAATATGTCATTTAAAAGTGACTTGCTTCTACGTCGTCTTAATTGTTTCGTGAATCATGATGAGTTCCACTCAATCAGCTCGGTTCATCGGGGGTTGGGTCGATGTGTCGTTTGCACACAGGAACTGTCTCAAATTGCATGGATGCTCTTGACGGCACCAGTGACGCCTTTGTAGGAGGAGTATTTTAAATGCCGTAGTGTCCAAATGATTCCAGGCTGGTGAAAGTGGTTAGAGCATTACACAATGCGAGAGGTTGCTAGAGGGTTCTCAATTTCCGTAATGGTATAACATTGCACAGTGTATGTTTCTCTGTATCGGGATATGTTTGCTTTAAGAATACATCTTATTGTCAATCTCAACATTTAAGGCTGGACTACGTTGGATGTGGAAGTACATTTTTTTTTTTGGGGGGGGTACAAAACTGTAGGTAGGTTTTCACAAAAAAATCTATGAATCTTGAAAAGGACACAAATAGACAAATGTCCATAGACTACAGTGATGTGGGCACCAGAAGCTACGGAAGCAGAACCAATTGATGGCATTTTGAAGCTCTCAATATACTGTGTAGTGTTGGCATAGCATGGAGAAGAGCTGGCACCACTTTCGACCTAGTGCGAGACAATTGGAATTGTCTGAAATAAAATGTCTCCCACCCTTGCAAAATATCCCATAGAAGTAGGCTTTCAAAACATCCTTTTGTTATAGACCTTTCATTGTTTGTATGATCACTCCAAAAAATTCTGCATTTCCTTACTTCGTCAGCAACTCTATTTGCAAGTACACACAGCTGAGAAAACTAGATATAAATACACCTTCCAAAAAGGGCTTTAGAACATGTGAATATGGGAATATCAGTTGATTCACACTGTTGAAAACAACCTAACCTGTGACATCACCATATATCTACCATCAGCCAACACAGAAGAGACCATTGAAGAACGTAATTGTCATAAACAACATCACTGTCCTGGGTGGTGTTGAAGTACCAGCCTGGTCTCATAGACTAGATGTAACATAATAAATGTAAATCCGGGACACTCAAATTAGTACAATATACAGTAAGTTACATTTTGTATGGTTACATACCTCAGAATTTTGGCAATGAAGTCCTTCATCTATTTCCACAGTCAAATGAACCAGTGTATGCCTCTGTGCACAGTTTGATGGAAGTTGCTAACTAGTGTTAGTGCAATCACTAACCAGCATTAGCGCAATGAATGGAAGTCTATTGGTACCTGCTAGCAAGCTTGTAGATACCATAGACCTCCAGTCATTGTGCTAATGCTAGTTAGCATTGGCTTGGAAACTACCTCTAACTTCCTTCATACTGGATGCAGAGACATAAAAATAGAAGTAGATAAAGGGCTTTATTGCCAAAATCCTGAAGTATCCCTTTAAGGCAAAAACAAAAGGAGGGTGGATGGGGGCATAAAACGTGAATGTCTAGCAACCCAAAGGTTATGTGTTCAAATCTCTTCAGAGACCACTTTAGCATTTTAGCTAATTAGCAACTTTGCAACTACTTATCATGTTAGCTAACCCTCACCCTACCCCTAGCCTAGCTAACGTTAGCATTAGCCATTTAGCCACCTAACTAACATTAGCCACAACAAATAGGAATTTGTAACATATCATACGTATTGTAAATTCGTAACATATTGTACTAATTGCAGTTCGTAACATATCATACGAATTGTGTTTCATAACATCTCATGAAATGGATGATGGACATCCATAAATGAAAACATACCATACGTAACATATGGAGGGAGACAGATTTAGGTATAGATCAGGTTGGAAGTACACAACTCATCCCTGATGGGAATGGGTTAAAAACGGATGCAGTGATATGGCCGTGGGCTGCTTTTTCCTCTTTGTGTCATCTAGTCTTTTAACCCTGGCCATCTCCCCCAGCTTTCTTTATCTCCCTCTCTCACCATGTTTGGATGAGCTGATGCAAGAGACAGATGGTTTGTCCCGGGGATATACAGTAGCAATAACTGACAATGCGTCCTCTAAGCTATTGGAGGGATTTCATGAACAAGGGATAAAATCAAAAGGCCTCTCTCAGTCATGAGTAGTCAAAACTTCCCAAAATCCTGTTGTCAGTTCTATGCAGTAATAAAATGTAACATATATACATTTACCAAAAAGATTGGTTGGAAAGAATTGTAATACAGTATAAAGACAACATTACACAGTAGACAATGATAATGCCAAATAAAGCATTATTTGTTGCTTGTATGGCATGCTGCATGCAAGTCTGATTAAACCTGAAATTGAGAAAAACGGGTTTAACCGGCAATTGTGGACACAATACTGTATATGGAGCAGCAAGCAGTATTTTTTGCCACGTGTTATATTACAGACACTTTAATACATACTTTTAAATTAGATTATGTGAGCTAAAAATATAAATGTAATATAAATTATACTTTTTTTTATTACTAATGTTACTGTCCCCACTACAATTTTTGGGGGATTTGTAATTTTGTCTTTGAAACATTTAATTCATTTCTATGGAGGAATGCTTTTACTGGGGAGTGCCAATATGGCCGACCTGTGGCTTCAAAGCCTCTCGGTGGCCAATACATAGCATCAGCGATCCATGGTTTATAAACATCATTGCAGGTAGGCCATATGATCCTACTTGCTCTGGACTTCATAGGAGAGACAATGTGACATGATATCCCCAGTTGATATTAACTGCTAACATTAAAGACTTTCAGCTCAAAATGCAGATGTAAAACACAGTTTATTTCTGTATCTTGCTTTTTTCATGTTTATGGCTGAAATGACAGGCTACATTTGCATAGCGATTTTGCGCTGGAGTTTACCCTGTGTGCGCGTGCGTAGGCTGCAAGCTTTGAACCACTTCTTTTTTGGGATCGAAGGTCAAAAAGCTTGAAAACCACTGAGCTAGTGAACAGATTGCTGATTTGCTGTACAGCTATATGATCGGGTGCCGCGCAAACTTCAAATTGCAGGGAGAGAAGAAATATGCATCTCCAGAAATTGTTTGGTGATCAAGAAAATGAACTGTTTACTTTGCAAGCTCACCAGCAATGGGGCATCACGCAACAATTACTAGCATAGGCCTACCGGTCTTTTGGTATTTCAAAATTGCTTGAAATTAATAATTTACTATTGTAGCTTGCATTTAGAAATTTTTGTTAAAATGTATTATTGCATAATCAAAGTGTGTTGAAGACAAAGTAATATATGTGTAGTTGAACAAGTCATTGCCTGTATAGAATTTTCTTCACTTGACTTGAAAAAACGTATGACCTGACTTGACTTGCTCTTAGAATGCACAACTTGGACTTGACTTGGGAGTCGCCCGTTCTACTTGTGACTCAACTTGAGACTTGGACCTTGACACATGCTTGTGACTCAAATAATAATGACTTGGTCCCACCTAGATTATTTTGGGACAAATATGTTGAAATGTAAGAGGGGAGGATGTCAATGGCAGTAAACATATACAGATAGGTTTGCAGTTGAGTTTAATCCTAATTGTGTTTGCACATCAAGCCAAAATGCAAAGCAAGCACTCCACAAGGATTCTAGCAATCATTTCAAGCATTCTAGAAATTCTCTCTTTTCATGACCATTTACTGAACGAAATTGTAATAAAATCTATTTGAAACTAAGTCTCATTACGCCGCAAGCGAAACAAGCCATTCCACAGCAAACGCAACAAAAAAAATGAGAAAACCAAGCAAAAGTATCAGATAGCACAAGACAACACAGAACATATCTCCTTTAAGCAGCAAGTTTGGCCTGAAGAGGAAAGATTGTGTATAGCCTCATGGAAAAGTACTGTAGTGACTACAAAAGCTATCTTTGACAAACATAAACATCCTCCATGTTTCGGAATGTTGTTAGGTCAAGCTTGTCCATTGTCAGTAATAATACTGCATGGAATATCAATGGTATGATAAATACAGAGAGTGGGGGTATACTCCAATAGTACACAAAATACAACTCAGAATAACTTCTCTTGAAGGTCTAGAAGTCTACCTGGACCATCTTTCTCACAACATACAGTGTGTTCAGTTTGTGTGCGTGGAGTTAAATGTTACATTACCACATAATGAGAACATGTTGAGAGTTTATGAAAGGCTAGGCAAATGAATCCAAGAGGGCCATTTCTGAGCCCGAGCTGCATACGAGCAAACTTGAACAGACCCACATATCCTTCATGAAATCTTTGTGGAATTTCAAAGTTTCACACACATATCTCTCAAGTCAGGATATGGCCTGTACTTCATTAACAGCCAAATCCAAACTTGAGAAAAGTACACAGAACGTGAACTTTTTACCCAAACACAAATGTGTGATTTACACAAAACTTTTGAGTTGTCGTGAAAGTTCAAGTTCAAGCACACATGTATCTCAAGTTAGGATTCCACCCTTGCTGTGAACTGTATCTTTTGACCGAGTGACAACAACACACACTGGATATCAGTCAGTAACCGGCTAGTAACTCAACCCTGTTCATCTGTGGCAAAGGAAAGTCTCCTGACTTTCCAAAGCTTGTTTACATGGCCAGAGGTCCAAAGGGAGACCGAGAAGAAAAACAACGGTCTCATGTAGCCTCGAAGAAGAGTGTTTCGTTTTCAGAGTGAGAGAGTGAGGGAGAGAGAGTTGGAGAGAAGAGATAGGACCGGAAGGGAGACAGGCAAGGCATGCAAGTGTATCTGAGTTCTGACTGGATTAGGCCTGCTGGTTATGGATAAGGAAAGATAAATAAGTGGGGAGGATGAGGAAAAACTGCAAGCATGCCACGTTAGATGGTTACACTAGGAGGATATCCATAAAGGATCATGATGTAAAAGGGAGGGAGTTTGATAGGATGTGTCAACCCTTCCCCCCCGTCTAGGTGTATTGCAGATAGACTCTGTGCTTGTCCAATCTCACATCGTTTTGCCCTTTGGCTCAGGAGCGTGGCCAATGTAACAGCGTACCAGCAGATTCATTTCCTAACTCACACCCAGCACTTTGGAAAACAATCGCCTCTTTTTTGGGTGAGTTGGAATGATGTGATCGAGAGCAGTAAACATGAAGACTCCCATGCTGTTTCACGGGTGATCACTCAATCCATGTTTTGAAACCTCAAACTGGAGACACTGCCTTTGCCTCGAAGAAAACAATCTCCTCATGACTCCATTTTTGAAACTGTGCTAGAATGCATAGCAACACTCTCACTATTTCCCATCCTGGCTGTAGAGCTTTTCATCTAATGTTTATGGGTTAATGGGGTTATTATAATATGGTTAAATGTTAGAACTTTGGTTAACAAATGTGTCCAAATCAAGCTCAAATCCACACTAACGATTTTGACCAGACAAATGACTTGACATTTATTTTCACCTCAAATAAGCACGGATGTCTTGTGTGAATATTTATCTCAGATGAATTTCCTTTTCCACGTCTGGAGCAAACTGAATCAGCTGGTAAAAAGTGACAAAAGCCTGTTGAATACCTAACCATTATGACATCACTCAATCAATTCTGTGAGGGGAGACACATAATGAAATGGTAATGTGTGTGAACCCAAAGGACTAAAAAGCTTTTGTTCCTCAGCAAAATCTTTGAAGTAGATGCTGGAAAGAGTGGGCACATTATGGATCTATAACAATTACATAAGGAAGAGGAATACATTTTTTTTAAACGAGAATTGCTCTCAGGCTTGCTCGTGAAGGTGACTTGAAGGAGCTGCTCTCTTTTTATCACAAATTCCCTCCGCCTCCGCCTCCTCCTCCTTTTTGCTACCATAAAACAGTTTAGAAAGAGACGTTTGGTTCAAAGTGCTGTTCAAATCATAGGTTTCCCCTATGCTCCTAGCCACTAAAAGCCAGGATGTTTTTTTTTTCTGATCACATTTTTTTATTTATAGGTGCCACATTCATGCCAGCTAATAGGGAAATACCTAGTCCTCCTTTGCCATACTCTGTTTGGGAAGGATAGCCGTTTTTTTGGGGTGGCTGCCCCACGCCATCCCCCCCCCCCCTCCCTCCCCCACTCAGGGCAGCAGTGGCGCCAGCTCGGTGCAAAATGATGCGTTTTCCACTAGAGAGCGAGAACTCACATGGTATCCCTATGGAGCAGCATAATGGGGAAATAGAAAGTACAACATAACATTATAGACACACACACACACACACACACAGACAAACACATACACACCCAAACACACGTAAACATGTTACTTTCAAATTGAACCCATAATTGGACCGTCTCATATAACATGCACTGCTGCGGACTAGTTTGGCACGGAGTGGTGATGGGGATATCATTTCTCCTGACCCTATTAGCCACTCTATTTTGTTGACCCCAGCCACATGTTGGGCTCAAGTACCATACATATCCGTAGTACCATAGATACCGTTAAATATTTACTAAAGAGCTTGGTTACATTTCTCTGTGGTTCTATGGTTTTCCTTTGTAGTGTTGGGAAATTACTAGACAGATAAAACACCATCAACAATGCCATCCATACTTTCGATTCATGATTTCCATTGTATTTGGCAACACATGTATCTCTCATTGTTAAATTAAGACTTAAATACCAGTATGTCCATCCTTGTGACAGTACCACTTTAAAATGGTGTCATGCAAGTAACTTCAGCAAAACGCTATTCGTTCCTGTAGACTATGATGAATCGAGTGTTCTTTTGAATGTGTGCCAACAAAACTACTTGGTGAACTAGGATGCGAGTTGCGCCTCACCCTACTGCTTTCCTTTTTCATGTGGAGGTGGACCCAAAGGTCAAACACTCTTTTCTCTGCTGGACCCTATGGCTCGAGGGTGCAGGGGGAATTTGTTAGTGGTGTTAACAGAGGGAGGAAGTACGGGAGGAAGTGTGAGGGAAAGGGAGAAAATAAAATAAAAAAGCAGGCAAGACGTAGGAGAGCAACTGACCGAAAGACTGACTGACAACATGACAGACTGACAGTGAGCATTCCTGTTGACTGATTTGTCTCTTTGACTTTTTGACTTGCAGCCCTTTTTTCATAACGAGCCTTACGGGAGCTGATGTCAACCCATCCCACCTCCCTCAGTCCCTACAAACTAAACAACTTAACATCAAATAAATTATAAACTTCAAATTTTCTCGGCATAAAGCGCGGGGTCTGAAAAAAAAAAATGTACGCTCTTCCCTGCCTCCTCCCTTTTCTCTGAGAATCTGTGAGAATCCCCACCGCCCCCTTGAGATAAAGCCTGATGTGCAGTTTTGGAGGGAACGGGGATCCTTGGGGCTGCGCAGCATTACCAAAACAAACCATTCAGCAAACAAACAATTAGACACTCATGAATTATGGAAAAGCTGCTAAAATAGCATAAAAACAAGGAGTAGGGACTCGTGTAGTGATCGCTGAGCTAATGAAACTCGTGTTTTTTCTCTCTCACTCAGTCAGTAGTGTGTGTTTGTGTGTGTGTGTGGGGGGGGGAACACAACAGGACACCGATAACAGAAAATTAGACTGAGGGAGAAAGAGAGACAGGGGAGTGCCGACACACACAGTGTACAGCGGTGGGGCGTGCGTTTCTGTGGCGTGCGGCAGAGGTTTTCCCTCTCTAGGGAACTCCCTAGCTGTTGTTTACCTCTCGCAGACGCGCACCGTCCAGGCGGCAATGATCCAGGAGGAGATGCTGAAGACAAGCAGCACGGTGCCGGGGCAGATGGTCATGAGGGTCTTCATGACGAAGCGCGTATTGAAGTTGATCTTGTTGAGGGCGCCGATGCTGCGCGACGAGGCGTCCGTGAAGAGCTTGCTGTGGAGCAGCATGACGCGGCCGATCAGGTAGAGGCGCAAGAACATGGGAATGGAGAGGATGATGTCCACGTCGGCATTGGCCGTCGATGGCGTGTAGGTGAAGGCGATCCGCGCCGTCCACGTGAAGCGGTAATGGCCCGGGATGGGGTGGATGGCGCACACCAGCAGCTCCAGCACGATGAAGAAGATGCGCTCGTACGTCATGGCTATCCTCCAGTCGTCCGCCCCATTGTCCACCATGAACAGCTGGAGAGGAGCACAAAATAGCTCGGTTATGCTTTATTTGACCGTCTTCGTTGGTCACACTAAACAGATGCGGTGCTAAACCCATGCATTTACCAGGTAATTATATAAGCAGGTAGTTTCTTACTGCAGTGTGGGTACACATTGCTCCGCCGTGCTTAGCTTTATGCCAGGTTTTTAGACCGTACAAACGTGATCAAATATTTAATAGATGCCCCTCCTTATTTAAAATATGGTCTTAAAATAAGTACCAGAGGGCACCTTGTTGAGAGTACATTGCATTGTTGTCTCACAATTTCTCTGTAAATATCATCATATCAATCAACTGAAGAAGGACAGTAAAATATCTAATGTGCCCAATTAAGCTGACCTGTGTAATGGTTGAATCCTAAATCTATAAAAAAAACTTCAAATATTACGATTTATTAATAATAGGCATCATAATCAATGCAATAAGATAATCCTACTCAATTACACTGCATGCATTACTGCATCCATGAAATGTAATTTTCGAGCAATTCAGGCAATCACCACACCACCACATAAATGACAGGATAATGAAATGGTATTTCCTGCAACATTGTTCCATTGTTTCGACTCACCTGGATTTCCCGGGCATGGTACATTATTATAAGACCAAGCAATATAACAGTGGAAAGGCTGATAAGGCATTTCAGTGCAAATGAGTACGAAGATTCCTGCAGTGAGAGACAAAGACATAAAATATTTTTTTAGAGACAGTAATATTGATGACAAACATAAATACAGAAAATATATGAACAATATATTTAGTTCTTTATTGATGATTCGTGTAGAACCTATGTTGACTTTCAGAAGAGTGGTCATACCTGGGTCATACCTAAAAGCATTCATATAAACTGCCTAATAAATCTTCACCTGTGTCAATCAGTCTCAAGCAGTCTTAATGGGGTGGCAGATAGCCTAGTGGTTAGAGCAGGTAGCCTAGTGGTTAGAGCAGGTAGCCTAGTGGTTAGAGCATGTAGCCTAGTGGTTAGAGCAGGTAGCCTAGTGGTTAGAGCAGGTAGCCTAGTGGTTAGAGCAGGTAGCCTAGTGGTTAGAGCAGGTAGCCTAGTGGTTAGAGCAGGTAGCCTAGTGGTTAGAGCAGGTAGCCTACTGGTTAGAGCAGGTAGCCTACTGGTTAGAGCAGGTAGCCTAGTGGTTAGAGCAGGTAGCCTAGTGGTTAGTGTTGGGCCAGTAACCACAAGGTTGATAGAGCAGATCCCCAAGCTGACAAGGTAAAAATCTGTTGTTCTGCCCCTGAACAAGGTAGTTAACCCACTGTCCCTAAGCTTTCATTGTAAATCAGAATTAGTTCTTAACTGACTTGCCTTGTTAAATATAAAAAATGGTGGGCAAAGCATGTTGATTTCAGATTTCTAGTTGGATGGAGCAAATAAATCCTTCCAACTTTTAACTTCTTTGGAGTGACTGTAGTAGCAGAGAAACACTGACAGCGCGGGCAACAACAAACTGGTGAAAACCACCTTTTATTTTAGCTTAAAACCTAACGAGAGAGCACCACAAAGTGTTGTCTCAAACATGGCAGTGGCAGAAAGAGGTGAAACATTGGCTTGTCTACAGAATGCTAACTACTAATTCATAAACGCTGCCACTAAGAGGGGAGAGAGGTATTTTCAATCTAATAGTAGATGCAGAAACGGCGCAGTTCTGTTGTGCATATCCTGGCATTAGCAAGACGTGACCCTAGATGAGTGGTGCGAGTGATGAATTGGTCATTTGGATGCTAGAGCTGCAACGCATATAAAGGAATCATAGATCTTTGGAATGAGGGCCTGCACTACTCGAGTTCCCTCTGTGGGTAAAAAGCAATTTGATAAATCAGCTGTAATAGTGGTGGGGAGTAAAACGTGTTATGGTAATGACGTGGGGTTGTAATCACGATCCTGACAACAGCGACAAAAACAACAACGGGAATCATTCATAAATGTCACTAGCGATTGTAAAAGCTGCCCATTACTAGGTTGTCAAGGCCCTCAGGCGTCCAAGTCGTTGTAAATGGATATTGATATGCTCTCTTGGGGTGGGGTCAAGGAAGCATGCATTAGAATGTGAGCCATTACACTGACCATGCAGCCAACAGACATAGTAGGCGGAGAGAAAATTAGCGAATGTATTTTTGGCAATCAACTAAATTGCTTTGCCCCTCAGGTCTCAGGTACCTCCCAAGACACCCTAATGTCTGAAATTGTTTTGAGAAGTCCCCAGTGAAATAACATAGTGTAAACCAATTAATCCACCTGCCAGAAGTTCAAGGATTTTTCAGTCCCAAAGCTCACTCCCTTTAACGCATTCCCCTCCTTAAGGGCTCGGAAAACCTTGATGCCCATGTGATGTGACATGCAAGATAGAAAATGGCTCATTCGTATTGTTGCCCGTCTTATGTGGGATGAGTGCCCTGTCGCTCAGGGATGGGGTCAGTTCAATTTCAACTTAGGTCAACTCCGAAAATTAATCAAAATTTTCTAAAACAATTGGTTAACACCCAGCAAACAGGGGACGTCCTAAGGAAATTAGGTGACATTCCCAGTAGGTCCCTTTAAAGGTTTTCCTTCTGAGAATGTTCTAGGAACATTAAAACATGTCGTTTACCTAGGGACCATAAGAGGACGTTCAGTACAGGTCTGGGTTTGGTCGCAGTATAACGTAATAATGAGGTATTTTGATGTCCATCAGGGAACATTACGAAAAGGTTCATAGTTGGCTCTGAGAGGACGTTTTCCATGGGACATTCAATGATCACAAGGGGACGTTTCGTGATAGTCATGAGGACGTCACATGATTGTCCCAAGGGAACGTTCTCCGGTGGTCCTTTGTGTACTGTAGTTCCATTTCGTTTATCAGGACGTCACTGAGGACCATGTCAGGACCTTTTTAGTACTTTCACTTTACAAGTATGACAATAATTAGGTGGGTACTTTTATCACTATGATAAACATTTACATTTACATTTAAGTCATTTAGCAGACGCTCTTATCCAGAGCGACTTACAAATTGGTGCTTTCACCTTATGACATCAAACATAATACTTTCTCTTAAAGGTAGACTTCTCTTAAAGGTAGAAATTACGTTGCTACGAGCAGCGCCGCAGATATTGAGATGAGCGAGATGCAAGATGTTGCTCTCACACAGTCACACACGGTCCCACAAAATATCTGCGCATGTGCACGGGCTCGCTTCATGCTGTTACAGCGTGGTAGCCATAGGACCAAAGAAAGCAGCTGAGAACCAAGAGATTGTGAGTTTAAATTCCAGATGAGGACAGGTTGAATAATAATTACTGTATAAATAAGACAAAGAGCTGTGAATGGATCAGAGGTTCACCAATCAGGTCCTTGATGGGATTGGCAACAGTAACAAGGGGAGATTTCTAATGAAGCTAGGGTGCCCGTTCCCTGTGTGTAACTTTATTTTTGAGAGCATCTGAAGAGAGGAATGGGAGAAACTCTCCAAATACAGGTGTGCCAAGCTTGTAGCGTCATACCCAAGAAAACTCTATGCTCTAATCGCTGCCAAGGGTGCTTCAACAAAATATTGAGCAACGGGTCTTTCTTTGCAACCATCAGGTGACTGATGTGACATCAGGTGACATCAGGTGACAGGGAACTAGACAAAACCTCCAGGCGACCATTTCGTAGAAGTTCTGGGGACGTCCTAAAGACTTATTTTCATTTGCAGGTTACATTTACATTTACATTTAAGTCATTTAGCAGACGCTCTTATCCAGAGCGACTTACAAATTGGTGCGTTCACCTTAAGACATCCAGTGGAACAGCCACTTTACAATAGTGCATCTAAATCTTTTAAGGGGGGTGAGAAGGATTACTTTATCCTATCCTAGGTATTCCTGAAAGAGGTGGAGTTTCAGGTGTCTCCGGAAGGTGGTGAGTGACTCCGCTGTCCTGGCGTCGTGAGGGAGTTTGTTCCACCATTGGGGGGCCAGAGCAGCGAACAGTTTTGACTGGGCTGCGCGGGAACTGTACTTCCTCAGTGGTAGGGAGGCGAGCATGCCAGAGGTGGATGAACGCAGTGCCCTTGTTTGGGTGTAGGGCCTGATCAGAGCCTGGAGGTACTGAGGTGCCGTTCCCCTCACAGCTCCGTAGGCAAGCACCATGGTCTTGTAGCGGATGCGAGCTTCAACTGGAAGCCAGTGGAGAGAGCGGAGGAGCGGGGTGACGTGAGAGAACTTGGGAAGGTTGAACACCAGACGGGCTGCGGCGTTCTGGATGAGTTGTAGGGGTTTAATGGCACAGGCAGGGAGCCCAGCCAACAGCGAGTTGCAGTAATCCAGACGGGAGATGACAAGTGCCTGGATTAGGACCTGCGCTGCTTCCTGTGTGAGGCAGGGTCGTACTCTGCGGATGTTGTAGAGCATGAACCTACAAGAACGGGCCACCGCCTTGATGTTAGTTGAGAACGACAGGGTGTTGTCCAGGATCACGCCAAGGTTCTTAGCGCTCTGGGAGGAGGACACAATGGAGTTGTCAACCGTGATGGCGAGATCATGGAACGGGCAGTCCTTCCCCGGGAGGAAGAGCAGCTCCGTCTTGCCGAGGTTCAGCTTGAGGTGGTGATCCGTCATCCACACTGATATGTCTGCCAGACATGCAGAGATGCGATTCGCCACCTGGTCATCAGAAGGGGGAAAGGAGAAGATTAATTGTGTGTCGTCTGCATAGCAATGATAGGAGAGACCATGTGAGGTTATAGCGAGAATAGGAGAGGGCCTAGAACAGAGCCCTGGGGGACGCCAGTGGTGAGAGCGCGTGGTGAGGAGACAGATTCTCGCCACGCCACCTGGTAGGAGCGACCTGTCAGGTAGGACGCAATCCAAGCGTGGGCCGCGCCGGAGATGCCAAACTCGGAGAGGGTGGAGAGGAGGATCTGATGGTTCACAGTATCGAAGGCAGCCGATAGGTCTAGAAGGATGAGAGCAGAGGAGAGAGAGTTAGCTTTAGCAGTGCGGAGGGCCTCCGTGATACAGAGAAGAGCAGTCTCAGTTGAATGACTAGTCTTGAAACCTGACTGATTTGGATCAAGAAGGTCATTTTGAGAGAGATAGCGGGAGAGCTGGCCAAGGACGGCACGTTCAAGAGTTTTGGAGAGAAAAGAAAGAAGGGATACTGGTCTGTAGTTGTTGACATCGGAGGGATCGAGTGTAGGTTTTTTCAGAAGGGGTGCAACTCTCGCTCTCTTGAAGACAGAAGGGACGTAGCCAGCGGTCAGGGATGAGTTGATGAGCGAGGTAAGGGAGAAGGTCTCCGGAAATGGTCTAGAGGTTAGAAACCTTATAAACACACATAGGCCATATTGGATTCATCAATTCAAATCAATTTATGGAATTGGCTGGACTTGACCAACACATTGCTGCTGTATCTTTACCTCATGCAGTTGTAAAAAAAAATAATAAAAAAATAGAGTAGCCGTTCCAGCTATTACAGGGCAATCAATGCTGGCTCGTAGCATTGACTATGTGGTGATGCTAGCCAACAGTGCAGCCTTGTAAACATTGGGGCTGAACCTTTCCCCAAGTGCACTGTGAAAAAATGTCTGGACAGAAAGCACTGCCCAAATCCAAATTGATTGGTTGATAGAGCGAATGTTAGGTCTGGGAGTCACGACCAGTCCAATGCGACTGTTTGAGTTTATTGAGTTTATTTTATTTTTACAGGGACTGTGCACATTAATCAACGTTTCAGTAAAAGTGCCGGTTTTAGCCAGCCAGCTAATTTTCAACCGCAGTCCCTGGGCAGGTTATTAAAAACAATTACAATAATAGACAATAGCAACATAGGACAAGCAAGACATAGCATACAGACAGAGCAACATAGGACAAGCAAGACGTAGCATACATACAGAGCAACATAGAGCAAAAAGCAGCAAGACAAAATTCATAAAAGCAACTAAGTGTTTTCACACCTCACAAGCTACAGACAACAGACAACATGGAAAGCGGCAACACACAGCTATAGGGACCATGTTCACAAATATGATTGACCTTTAGCCATGTCATCAAGCATTTTGTGAAAGTGTGATATGTGGTGCAGTTATGTGTGTCTGATGGCGGTGTATTCCAGACATGGGAAGCTCTCACAGAGAAAACGGATTTACTAAAGGTGCTTTTCCTTAAGGGAACTATACAGTCACCTCTCATGGTAGATCTTGTGGATCTGCTGCCATATGTTTGTGTTTTCTGTTTAACAAAAATACTGAGTGGAGGGGAGCCAGGCCATTTAGGATCTTGAATACCAGACATGCGTCGGTGTATTGCACAAGATTTTCCCAACTCAGGAGCTTTCTGAGGATGTAACAGTGATGATGGCTATTGGGCTTTGTATCAAGCACTTTGAGAGCCTGTTTGTAGACAGACTGACTAGGTCTTAATGTTGTACAGCAAGCTTGGGCCCAACTAGTCAAGCAGTATGTTAAGTGGGGGAGTATCATACATTTGAAGTACAGTTTGGCTACCTCTGTAGTCAAACAATTTCGTAAATATCGGAAATGACCTAGGTTGAATTTGGTTATTTGAATTACCTTTTTCACATGCTTTTTAAAAGAGAGGTTGGAATCAAGTATGATGCCAAGGTACTTAAAATCAGATACCACCTGGAGCTTCTCCCCTGACACATAGACATCTAGCTCAGTATTATCTGTTGCCCTCTTTGTGAAGAACATGCAAACAGTTTTTTTCACATGGAGATGCAAACAGGAGTAACTGAGCCACTTTGTAACCTGGACCATTACAGTAGTGAGTTCTTGTGCAGCTTGTTGTTTGCTCTTTGCATGCACATATATCACTGTATCATCTGCATACATTTGAACTTCAGACCCAGTACAGACAGAAGGCAGATCATTAATGTACAGGCTGAACAGGAGGGGCCCCAGTATTGACCCTTGGAGCACGCCCACATCATAGCTAAGAGTGGGCGACAAGTCATTGCTCCCTCTGACACACTGAGTTCTGCCTTCAAGGTATGATTTCATCCATCTCAAGGCATCAGGGGAAAAGTTGAACTTGGACAATTTTGTGATGAGAATCTCATGGTTAACAGTATCAAAATCCTTCCTTAAGTCCAGAAACACAGCCCCAACAACGCCCCCTTTGTCCATCTTGGCCGTTTCTGTGGAGTGTTTCGCTCTGAAGCCAAACTGCATGGAGTGTATTGTGAAGGGGCTGTTGTTGAGGTGGGCAATCAGTTTTTCTGCTATACACTTTTCAACAACCTTTGACACCACAGGCAGTATACTAATGGGCCTGTAGTTACTCACGTTAGCAGGGTCGCCTGATTTAAAGATTATTATGGCTGACTTCCATACCCTTGGAAACACACCGAGACCAATAGATGTGTTGGTGACCTTAGTAATGGGGCCAATGAGTGACTCTTTGTAGTTTTTAAGAAAGGTAGAGTCCAGCCCAAACACTTCTTTGGCTTTAGAGTTCTTTAGTGAGCTAATCACCTTGTTCACCTTTGACTCAGAAACCTCCCTTATGATGAAGACAGGTTGAGCGTCATTCACTAGTACTCTGAGCCCAAGAAACCAGTGGAGGGGTTCTGTGTCAGTACCCTGACAGAGTCAATAAAGTAGGAATTGAAGGCTATTGCTATTTCGACTGCATCCTGTGTTAGATTGTTATTCACCCTGATTTCTAGTCTTTTTGCAGTGTTACTATGGTCTTTCCCTGTTAACTTTTTTAGATTCTCCCAGATCAGTTTAGAATTTCCCTTTGCTTCACCAATTATGTTAATAAAAAAACTGTGAAATTACAGCAGCCTGCCCCCATGTTGGGTCGTCCTGACACTCCCATGCGCTGGTCAGAAATAATGTCCCAGCAAATACTGGACGTCCTGAGGACATTCGATGACCTTCCCATTAGGTCCGTATACGGTTTTGCCGCTACATTATCTTGTTATCACATCGCGTGATGGTCCCAAAGGGAACGTTCTCTGGGGGACCTTTGTTTGGTTCCCTTTACGATTTCAGGATGTCACTGAGGACCATGTCATTTGACTAGTTCTTGGTCCTAAGGGAACGTTCTTTTGGGGACACAATGTCCCAAGAATTTCCTAAAAACGTCCTCGGGGACGTCCACGGAACCAACCGGGAACTAGAGAAAACCTGGGGAAGTCCTAACAACTCATTATTGTTTGCAGGGGTCAGACACTTGGAAGTAGCTCTCTCTATTGCTTGATTGTGCAGCGTCTTGTTTGAATTCTCAGGATACCATCAGCAGCCTAATGAAGACAGTCGTTTGGCCAAGCTCTGCCCTCTGATACGGCAGCAGTTGTCTATTCCAATACGAAATCAAACCATTCAAAAAGGCCATCCTTTTTTGTTTTTGTTACTTTAATACACATATATCTTTATGAAATTGACTGTGTGTTCACCATGTTTAGCATTACTACATATCTACACATAGCATAGGAGGGTCGTTCCACCGATAGAGTACGTTTTGAGTAGTGAAGTTTTTAAAAAAGAAAAGGAAAAGAAAAGTCACCTAATTTTAACATTCTGACAAAGAGCAATTTTAATAAAAAACATGATTTTACCATCTCAAGACGTAGAATAAAAAATACAACGAGCCAATAGAGTGCCAAAGAAAATAACAGGGTTGATGTTTTCATCTTAAATCAGCCATGAATCCGCTTGTGACAGGGGGAATGGAAGCTTGTTGTGTACACCAGGGAGGGGCAATTAAATACAAGCTTCCTATCTATCTATTGAGTAACAGGTTGGCATGTTATGTTATGCTCGATGCACCGAGTTTTCCACCACAAAACACCAGAAATGGCTAAAATGAGTAGAAAAAGCTCACCGGCATTTATTATACAGTGCCTTGGGAAAGCACTCAGACCCCTTGACTTTTTCCACATTATTTTACGTAACAGCCTTATTCCAAAAATGAATTTAATAAAATCAATTCCTCAGCAATCTACAGACAATACCCCATAATGACAGTGCGAAAACAGGTTTTTTGATATTTTTGCAAATGTATTAAAGATAAAAAAACAGAACAGAAATACCTTATTGTGTGTAGATGGATGAGGGGAAAAAAACAATTTAATACATTTTAGAATAAGTCTGTAACGAAATGTGGAAAAAGTCAAGGGGTCTGAATACTTTCCGAAGGCACTGTACGTTCACAACTGCAGACCACGTGCAACTACACCAGCCCAGGACCTCCACATACAGCTTCATCATCTGCGGGATCGTCTGAGACCAGCCACCCGGACAGCTGATGAAACTGAGGAGTATTTTGGTCTGTAATAAAGCCCTTTTGTGGGGAAAAACTATTTCTGATTGGCTTTGCCCCTGCCCTGTCATGTGAAATCCATAGATTAGGGCCTAATGAATGTATTTCAATTGACTGATTATCTAATATGAACTGTAACTCAGTAAAATCGTTGAAATTGTTGCATGTTACGTTTATATTTTTGTTCAGTATACTTAAAATATCTAAGGGACGCAAAACGTACACTATATGTGGAACGACCCAATAGTATTGGAGGTAGGCAACAAACAAAAAGACCACCCACACTAATTACCTTGCCGTAAACTCCCCAGGACAGTTCCGTCTCCGTCACCATGACGACAATCCCAAACATCCCGAAGATGAGTGCGTAGTCACTGAGTCTCTTTCGCTTCTCAAAGAGCGCCCTCCGGTGGCCGAGTCTATAGCCGATGTCTTTGTTCTTCTTCACAGGAGCACCGTTCCCGTCCCTGACCAGGCTCTCGTTGGACTCCTTGCCGGGGTCCTCACTGTTTCCCTTGGAAACAACCACCTCCAGGCCAGAACTGTGCAGCGTCTGGAGGGGCTGTGTTTCGGAGTCGAGCTCTGCTAGGTTGCGCCGCGATGACGCCAGGCTGCCCAGTGGTCTCACTACGCCGCCATTGTGCTTGCAGGTGTTCATGGCTATCTGAGGGAGTCGGCCGCTGCTCTCGGAGAGGGAGGATCCAGCATGGCTCAGCTTCTTTTGCTCAGTGGTTGCCTGGTGGAAAAAAAAGACAGGAGGATGTTAGAGAAACAACAGAAACCAAACTCAACAGTGCATCAGTGTCTGAGGGTGGAGAGATGGTGTCAGAGATTGGGAAAATACAGTATAGTCCTCTTTTGAGGACTATTTGAGCAATATCCCATGGGCCGGAGTCAGAAGTACGAACTAGAAACACTGCTCTGCACTAAATCAATGCTTAGGGATGACAATATCTGTGTTATTGTTCTGCTGCACATGGCACACATCAACTGTCCCTCACAAATAATGCATCCAGATCAACAGGGAAAAAAAACATGAACAGTGAATGAAGATGGATGCATAAATAAAGCCATATAACTAATAGTGGACCCTACAAAGTGCAGAACGTTTAATCTCTGTGCGGCACAAATTTCAGTATGAAAGATTTATGTGCTGCATGACCATGTTTCCTGTTAAAGAAACACTTTTTCCTGCAGAGATGGGAAATCAAGGACATTCTTCAGCCAAAGACGCGTCTTCGTCATCTGTTTGTCAAAAACAGCATCTAAATTGAAGAGGACACCTGCTCTGACCTTTCGGTGCTATCTTTGAACCAGAGTGTGATTGCAATTGCATCACTGGTTCAAGGAGAGGCAAAAGTTAAATGGGGTGAGAAAGCAGAGGAAGTGCAGAAAAATGTACAGTATGTACACCACCGTTCAAAAGTTTGGGGTCACTTAGAAATGTCCTTGTTTTTGAAAGAAAGGCACGTTTTTTTTGTCCATTAAAATAACATCAAATTGATCAGAAATACAGTGTAGACATTGTTAATGCATTTACATTACATTTAAGTCATTTAGCAGACGCTCTTATCCAGAGCGACTTACAAATTGGTGCATTCACCTTATGACATCCAGTGGAGCATCCACTTTACAATAGTGCATCTAAATCTTTTAAGGGGGGTGAGAAGGATTACTTTATCCTATCCTAGGTATTCCTTAAAGAGGTGGGGTTTCAGGTGTCTCCGGAAGGTGGTGATTGACTCCGCTGTCCTGGCGTCGTGAGGGAGTTTGTTCCACCATTGGGGGGCCAGAGCAGCGAACAGTTTTGACTGGGCTGAGCGGGAACTGGACTTCCTCAGTGGTAGGGAGGCGAGCAGGCCAGAGGTGGATGAACGCAGTGCCCTTGTTTGGGTGTAGGGCCTGATCAGAGCCTGGAGGTACTGAGGTGCCGTTCCCCTCACAGCTCCGTAGGCAAGCACCATGGTCTTGTAGCGGATGCGAGCTTCAACTGGAAGCCAGTGGAGAGAGCGGAGGAGCGGGGTGACGTGAGAGAACTTGGGAAGGTTGAACACCAGACGGGCTGCAGCGTTCTGGATGAGTTGTAGGGGTTTAATGGCACAGGCAGGGAGCCCAGCCAACAGCGAGTTGCAGTAATCCAGACGGGAGATGACAAGTGCCTGGATTAGGACCTGCGCCGCTTCCTGTGTAAGGCAGGGTCGTACTCTGCGGATGTTGTAGAGCATGAACCTACAGGAACGGGCCACCGCCTTGATGTTAGTTGAGAACGACAGGGTGTTGTCCAGGATCACGCCAAGGTTCTTAGCGCTCTGGGAGGAGGACACAGTGGAGTTGTCAACCGTGATGGCGAGATCATGGAACGGGCAGTCCTTCCCGGGAGGAAGAGCAGCTCCGTCTTGCCGAGGTTCAGCTTGAGGTGGTGATCCGTCATCCACACTGATATGTCTGCCAGACATGCAGAGATGCGATTCGCCACCTGGTCATCAGAAGGGGGAAAGGAGAAGATTAATTGTGTGTCGTCTGCATAGCAATGATAGGAGAGACCATGTGAGGTTATGACAGAGCCAAGTGACTTGGTGTATAGCGAGAATAGGAGAGGGCCTAGAACAGAGCCCTGGGGGACGCCAGTGGTGAGAGCGCGTGGTGAGGAGACAGATTCTCGCCACGCCACCTGGTAGGAGCGACCTGTCAGGTAGGACGCAATCCAAGCGTGGGCCGCGCCGGAGATGCCCAACTCGGAGAGGGTGGAGAGGAGGATCTGATGGTTCACAGTATCGAAGGCAGCCGATAGGTCTAGAAGGATGAGAGTAGAGGAGAGAGAGTTAGCTTTAGCAGTGCGGAGCGCCTCCGTGATACAGAGAAGAGCAGTCTCAGTTGAATGACTAGTCTTGAAACCTGACTGATTTGGATCAAGAAGGTCATTCTGAGAGAGATAGCGGGAGAGCTGGCCAAGGACGGCACGTTCAAGGGTTTTGGAGAGAAAAGAAAGAAGGGATACTGGTCTGTAGTTGTTGACATCGGAGGGATCGAGTGTAGGTTTTTTCAGAAGGGGTGCAACTCTCGCTCTCTTGAAGACGGAAGGGACGTAGCCAGCGGTCAGGGATGAGTTGATGAGCGAGGTGAGGTAAGGGAGAAGGTCTCCGGAAATGGTCTGGAGAAGAGAGGAGGGATAGGGTCAAGCGGGCAGGTTGTTGGGCGGCCGGCCGTCACAAGACGCGAGATTTCATCTGGAGAGAGAGGGAGAAAGAGGTCAGAGCACAGGGTAGGGCAGTGTGAGCAGAACCAGCGGTGTCGTTTGACTTAGCAAACGAGGATCGGATGTCGTCGACCTTCTTTTCAAAATGGTTGACGAAGTCATCTGCAGAGAGGGAGGAGGGGGAGGGGGAGGAGGATTCAGGAGGGAGGAGAAGGTGGCAAAGAGCTTCCTAGGGTTAGAGGCAGATGCTTGGAATTTAGAGTGGTAGAAAGTGGCTTTAGCAGCAGCGACAGAAGAGGAAAATGTAGAGAGGAGGGAGTGAAAGGATGCCAGGTCCGCAGGGAGGCGAGTTTTCCTCCATTTCCGCTCGGTTGCCCGGAGCCCTGTTCTGTGAGCTCGCAATGAGTCGTCGAGCCACGGAGCGGGAGGGGAGGACCGAGCCGGCCTGGAGGATAGGGGACATAGAGAGTCAAAGGATGCAGAAAGGGAGGAGAGGAGGGTTGAGGAGGCAGAATCAGGAGATAGGTTGGAGAAGGTTTGAGCAGAGGGAAGAGATGATAGGATGGAAGAGGAGAGAGTAGCGGGGGAGAGAGAGCGAAGGTTGGGACGGCGCGATACCATCCGAGTAGGGGCAGTGTGGGAAGTGTTGGATGAGAGCGAGAGGGAAAAGGATACAAGGTAGTGGTCGGAGACTTGGAGGGGAGTTGCATTGAGGTTAGTGGAAGAACAGCATCTAGTAAAGATGAGGTCGAGCGTATTGCCTGCCTTGTGAGTAGGGGGGGAAGGTGAGAGGGAGAGGTCAAAAGAGGAGAGGAGTGGAAAGACTGTTGTAATGTTGTAAATGACTACTGTAGCTGGACACGTCAGATTTTTAATGCAATATCTACATAGGCCTATTATCAGGAACCATCACTCCTGTGTTCCAATGGTCCGTTGTGTTAGCTAATCCAAGTTTATAATTTTAAACCCTTTTGCAATCATTTTAGCACAGCTGAAAACTGTTGTACTGATTAAATAAGCAATAAAACTGTCCTTCTTTAGACTAGTTGATTATCTGGAGCATCAGCATTTGTGGGTTTGATTACAGGCTCAAAATGGCCAGAAACAAAGACCTTTCTTCTGAAACTCATCAGTCTATTCTTGTTCTGAGAAATGAACAGCGCAAACTGGCCCTAACCAGAATAGAAAGAGGAGTGGGAGGCCACGGTGCGCAACTGAGCAAGAGGACAAGTACATTAGAGAGTCTAGTTTGAGAAACAGATGCCTCACAAGTCCTCAACTGGCAGCTTCATTAAAAAGTACCCACAAAACACCAGCCTCAACGTCAACAGTGAAGAGGCAACTCCGGGATGCTGGCCTTCTGGGCAGAGTTGCAAAGAAAAAGCCATATCTCTGTCCAGTGTCTGTGTTCTTTTACCCAACTTTTATTTTTATTGGCAATCTGAGATATGGCACAGGAGTGATGGTTGCTGATAATGGGCCTCTGTATGGCTAGGTAGATATTCCATAAAAGAATCAGACATTTCCAGCTATAATAGTCATTTACAACATTAACAATGTCTACACTGTATTTCTGATCAATTTCATGTTATTTTAAAGGACAATAAATGTGCTTTTCTTTCAAAAACAAGGACATTTCTAAGTGACCCAAACTTTTGAACGGTAGTGTACAATGCTAGCCAGTAGAGTACTACCCTGGCGTGCATTCCAGTGGCATCTCCACAGCTCTTCAGGCAGTTCACTCAGTTTATCATTAATGGCTTGTAAAACTTGACTTCACATGGAACCGTGCATTTTCCAAAATAACTTGGGTGTTTGACAACACTGCCTTTTATTTGGCTTGAGTGAGCTCCCTAATGCCTCTAGATGTGTTTGGAAATAAAGCCTGATTGCCCATAATGGAAATGTACTAAGTCGGGCCCAGTGACACTATCGCCTGACACAGACCGGACTAAAGGTTAAGGATTAGAGGGGGCCAAGGTGTTCTAATCCCCTTTACTGTATTAAATAGTTTTATCATTGCGTCATTAAGACCCCTTTTTGAAATGTATCTCAGATAGTGGCACATTCCTACCATAAAACCATAAGGTTGCTTGGAATTGGAAGACCTCAAACTTCATTATACACTGCTCAAAAAAATAAAGGGAACACTAAAATAACACATCCTAGATCTGAATGAATGAAATATTCTTATTAAATACTTTTTTCTTTACATAGTTGAATGTGCTGACAACAAAATCACACAAAAATGATCAATGGAAATCAAATTTATCAACCCATGGAGGTCTGGATTTGGAGTCACACTCAAAATTAAAGTGGAAAACCACACTACAGGCTGATCCAACTTTGATGTAATTTCCTTAAAACAAGTCAAAATGAGGCTCAGTAGTGTGTGTGGCCTCCACGTCCCTGTATGACCTCCCTACAATGCCTGGGCATGCTCCTGATGAGATGGCGGATGGTCTCCTGAGGGATCTCCTCCCAGACCTGGACTAAAGCATCCACCAACTACTGGACAGTCTGTGGTGCAAAGTGGCATTGGTGGATGGAGCGAGACATGCTGTCCCAGATGATCTCAATTGGATTCAGGTCTGGGGAACGGGCGGGCCAGTCCATAGCATCAATGCCTTCCTCTTGCAGGAACTGCTGACACTCCAGCCACATGAGGTCTAGCATTGTCTTGCATTAGGAGGAACCCAGGGCCAACCGCACCAGCATATGGTCTCACAAGGGGTCTGAGGATCTCATCTCGGTACCTAATGGCAGTCAGGCTACCTCTGGCGATCACATGGAGGGCTGTGCGGCCCCCCAAAGAAATGCCACCCCACACCATGACTGACCCACCGCAAAACCGGTCATGCTGGAGGGTGTTGCAGGCAGCAGAACATTCTCCACGGCGTCTCCAGACTGTCACGTCTGTCACATGTGCTCAGTGTGAACCGGCTTTCATCTGTGAAGAGCACAGGGCGCCAGTGGCGAATTTGCCAATCTTGGTGTTCTCTGGCAAATGCCAAACGTCCTGCACGGTGTTAGGCTGTAAGCACAACCCCCACCTGTGGACGTCGGGCCCTCATACCACCCTCATGGAGTCTGTTTCTGACCGTTTGAGCAGACACATGCACATTTGTGGCCTGCTGGAGGTCATTTTGCAGGGCTCTGGCAGTGCTCCTCCTGCTCCTCCTTGCACAAAGGCGGAGGTAGCGGTCCTGCTGCTGGGTTGTTGCCCTCCTACGGCCTCCTCCATGTACTGGCCTGTCTCCTGGTAGCGCCTCCATGCTCTGGACACTACGCTGACAGACACAGTACACCTTCTTGCCAGAGCTCGCATTGATGTGCCATCATGGATGAGCTGCACTACCTGAGCCACTTGTGTGGGTTGTAGACTCCGTCTCATGCTACCACTAGAGTGAAAGCACCGCCAGCATTCAAAAGTGACCAAAACATCAGCCAGGAAGCATAGGAACTGAGAAGTGGTCTGTGGTCAACACCTGCAGAACCACTCCTTTATTGGGGGTGTCTTGCTAATTGCCTAGAATTTCCACCTGTTGTCTATTCCATTTGCACAACAGCATGTGAAATGTATTGTCAATCAGTGTTGCTTCCTAAGTGGACAGTTTGATTTCACAGAAGTGTGATTGACTTGGAGTTACATTGTGTTGTTTAAGTGTTCCCTTTATTTTTTTGAGCAGCACCTCCCTTTTCACCTAGAAAAGGTGGGACAATTACAGTGCCCTAGCAACGCCTATTTGTCATGATTCATTTCCCCAATAAGATGACCCTTCAGGGGCTGAAAATAAAACACAATGACAAAGTTTGCTTTGTTAAGTGATTAAAGGACAATCGATCAAAGCAAATGGATATGACTGCCGTATCAGACCAAAGAAGGTGAACAGAAAGGAGCCATGACAAGTTATTCCAATAACATACTGAACAATATTGATGTATCCCCTTGGCTCTCGGTCACCATTTCTGACCATTATGCTGCAGGTTCTTTTGGTGGCTGAAAATATACCACTGACTGCTGACTGACTAACTAACTCCTAGATGGGGGTGTCCATACCGTATAGGAGACGGCGCAAGAGAAATACAAGAAGGTAAGATGGAGGTACAGTAACACAATCTTTTCTACAGGCAAATCCCACATGGATATCCCAAAAGAGCTCATTCTGTATCATCCTCCCAACTCACAACACATCATCTATTCCATTTTGGCATTTGAACTACTGTTCCTCTATTGTGATGCGTTTCATTTCGGTGAATCTCCATGCATTTCAGTTAATTGTATTTGACTTCCATAGAAGAAATCAAAAGTATCATCATCATGTCATAACACCCAACTCTTTGCCATGCAGAGAGTGCTCTCTCCCATTTTCCACAGCTGAAAAGATTGTGCGTCCCAAATGTCACTCTATTGCCTAAATAGTGGACTACTCTTGACCAGAAACCACACCCAGCTCTTTACCATGCAAACGGGTGCCCTCTCCCGTTTCCCACCCCGACAAAAAGTGTGCGTCCCAAATAGTGCATTACCCTATATAGTGCCCTATTGGCCCTGGTCAAAAGTAGTGCAGCATATAGGGAATCGGAAGCCATTTGGGACGTGAAAGGGCACAACAAGCCGCGATTGCCTTTGTCCGCTGATCATCCTTCAGAAGGAGACATGGGGTAGTTGTCTGTCCCGGCGAACGCTTCCATTTTCATTCTGAATGGCACACAGCATCCAGCCTGTATGAAATGGAGCCTCTTAATCAAATTGAAAAGCCACAGTGCAGAACAGTTGAAATGAAGCACTGCAACTCTCTGCCTATCTCCTCCTCTAGCTCCCTCCCTCCTTCACTCCCCTCTCCAGCCGGCTCCAATCTAATAGAATACCCTCCTTCTTTTTGAATGCACACACACAATCCCTTGGAATTGAAATGCACTGTACAGCCAACCCGTGTGTGTGTGTGTGTGTGGGAGTGTGTACATGTGCATAAGAGTGTGTGCATCACAGGAGGCTGCTGAGGGGAGGACAGCTTAAAATAATGGCCGGAACGGTGCGAACAGAATGGCATCTACGCCTGCATGGCTGCCTACCAGCCTGTACGCCTGCACGCCTCCCTGCCAGCCTGTACGCCTGCATGGCTGCCTGCCAGCCTGTATGCCTGCATGCCAGCCTGTACACCTGCATGCCTGCCTGCCAGCCTGTACGCCTGCCTGTACCACCTGCATGCCTGCCTGCCAGCCTGTACGCCTGCATGCCTGCCTGCCAGCCTGTACGCCTGCATGCCAGCCTGCCAGCCTGTACGCTTGCATGCCTGCCTGCCAGCATGTACGCCTGCACGCCTGCCTGCCAGCCTGTACGCCTGCCTGCCAGCCTGTGTGTATTCGGACATGAGGCGCATGTGTGAAGGAGGGCCGACTCATACAAAGAAAACAGAGGGACACGAGGGAGGAGGGAGAGAGAGAGGAAAAGAGAGAAAGACAGGACAGACCCCTGGGGACCTCCCCAGCCTGCTCCTGTTGAGACAGAGAGCTGTAGGCTATAGTTGCCGGTTTGTCACATTGCACAGCGCTGTCATATTTCTGTGACAGGCCAGCAGGCACCAGGGCTGGGCTGTCCAACCCGACCAAGAGCACCAGCCAGGATCTAAGCACATCTAATTAGTAAAGATGTAACGCACCACCGCCTATTCAGACTAAGCCTGTCTGCGTCCTTGCCAGAAAATGTTCTAAGGAAAGATCTTAATGTACTTTGATGCAGTAAAACTACAACGCTTCAATGTAAACACTGTAACCAATTACTTATAGAATCCTTGCTGTATACTTTACAGTATACACAGTAAACAGTATAAACTCACTGTATACTGATATATGTTTAGTCTTTCTAAGGCAGTACAAGAGGAGTTTTCCTCAGTGGAATCCGTATGGGCCGTCCTTTGAGAAAAGCCTTTGGTGAAAATTACTGCAGTTTGATAGCAGTCACAATTACAGGCTTCCTGAAGCAGCATTCTCGTCCCCATCTCCTCCTCGGAGATGAAAAGAAAAATGAATTATGGCTTAAACAAGACAAAACTCCCCACGGAGACGACAAGACAGGTATTTTGCCGGTGTTGAATGGCCATTGTTAGAGCTAATAATGCACTAGGCGTTCAACAGCATCACAATAGTGCACTAATTAGTATGCACCAAGGTGTCACAGTATACACAGAGAATAATACTGAGATCAGAGTGATATAACTAAAGGGTTTAGGACTCCCTTGGGAGACAAATAGGACCTCATTAGTAGCATGTTTAACGTGTTCAATTCCAGACAATTCGTAGAATGAATTGGAATTCAGTTCTTGGTTTCAAAAATTGTCCGTAGATCTCATGAAGTCATGAATTAAAATTGTACTCAGTTCTGGAATTTACTGGAGTTGATAGTTGACATGACTCCCTGAATGTGATTAGTACGTAAGTCGATTGCAGAATGTAAATGTAAACATAGATAATGCTAGTGCGCACTACCCGTGTATTAGTACATACAGATGTTGAGCCAGTTTGCTACAGCAGGAAAATAATCCTGCAGAAACAGGAAATGTGAATTATTATGTGGATTATAATTAATGGATATTTTTTGTAGGGGTTGATATATTTTTCATGGGGGTAATCAGGTAAAAAAGGTCTAAGTGGAAAATACAAACATCAGAAGCCTTTGTAAACCTCAAATAAACTACAAGTTTAAAATGCCCTGCATTGCAGGACTCTTCATCTGTACACTATAAGACTTTACTGTAATTTCAACAGTAAAGCACTGTAAGATGCACAGTAAAATACCCTGAATATGTTTTATAGGATTAAAGCTGTAGATTGCACTGCATGATGGGTAAAATGCTGAAAAATACTTATTATTGTTATTACAGTAAAAATGTATATTACAGTAATAACTTAGGCCTACAATAGATTCACATTTTCAATTGCAGGCGAGGTGCATGAAGCTCAGACTGTTACAAAAATTCATTAAGATGAAAAAGATCACCTAGATAATAATTGTTGCAATGATTAGGCTTTCGCTATACTGCAGCCTCTGGGTGCCACAGTGAATAAACGGACTGTTATGTTTGCACCATTACTACAGAGGAAATGGTAATATTGTATTTCAAATGGCACTGTAAATCCACCCCACAGAATACAGTACCTTACTGTATTTTTGGAGCACCAAAAACATTTGACCATGGTATTGTTGTTTCTGGCTCATTAACATATTGAGGCATGCCTTGCAAGAGGTTACATTTATTTATATACATACAGTACAAGTCAAAGGTTTGGACACCTACTCATTCACGGGTTTTTCTTTATTTTTACTATTTTCTACATTCTAGAATAATAGTGAAGACATCAAAACTATGTGTAACGGCCATTGTTGGTGGAAGAAGGTGAGGACCAAGGTGCAGCGTGGTATGTGTCCATTTTTATTAAATGAACACGGAAATAACAAAAATAACAAAGAGAACGACCGAAAACAGTTCTGGCTGGTGCAGACACACAACAAAAAACAGAAAATAATCACCCACGAAACACAATAGAAAACAGGCTCCCTAAATATGGTTCTCAATCAGGGACAACGATTGACAGCTGCCTCTGATTGAGAACCATACCAGAACAAACACAGAAATAGCAAATCCTAGAAAAACTAACATAGACAACCCACCCAACTCACGCCCTGACCATACTAAAACAAAGACATAACAAAAGAACTACGGTCAGAACGTGACACTATGAAATAATACATATGGAATCATGTAGTAACCAAAAAAGTGTTAAACAAATCTACTCTCTGTTCATCATATATGCATAGTCACTTTAACCATACCTACATGTACATACTACCTCAATAAGCCTGACTAACCAGTGTCTGTTTATAGCCTTGCTACTGTTACTTTCAAATGTCTTTTTACTGTTATTTCTTTACTTACCTACACACACACACACACACACTTTTTTTTCTTTTTTTCCCGCACTATTGGTTAGAGCTTGTAAGTAAGCAATTCACTGTAAGATGCACCTGTTGTTTTCGGCGCACGTGAAAATATATGTTATATTTGAGAATCTTCAAAGTAACGACAGTCCATCATTACTTTAAGACATGAAGGTTAGTCAATGTGGAACATTTCAAGAACTTTGAAAGTTTCATCAAGTGCAGTCACTAAAACCATCAAGCGCTATGACGAAACTGGCTCCCCTGAGGACCGCCACTGGAAAAGAAGACCCAGAGTTAAGTTCATTAGAGTTACCAGCCTCAGAAATTGCAGCCCAAATAAATACTTCACAGAGTTCAAGTAACAGACACATCTCAAAATCAACTGTTCAGATGAGACTTCATGGTCGAATTGCTGAAAAGAAACCACTACTAAAGGACACCAATAATAAGAAGAGATATGCTTGGGCCAAGAAACACGAGCAATGGACATTAGACCGGTGGAAATTTGTCCTTTGGTCTGATGAGTCCAAATTTGAGATTTTTGGTTCCAACTGCCAAGTCTTTGTGAAAATCAGTATAAGTGAACGGATGATCTCCGCATGTGTGGTTCCCACCGTGAAGCATGGAAGAGGAGGTGTAATGGTGTGGGGGTGCTTTGCTGGTGACACTGTCTGTCACCAGGCACACTTAACCAGCATGGCTACCATTGCATTCTGCAGCAATACACCATCCCATCTGGTTTGTGCTTAGTGGAACTATCATTTGTTTTTCAACAGGACAATGACCCAACACACCTCCAGGCTGTGTAAGGGCTATTTGACCAAGAAGAAGGGTGATGCTGCATCAGATGAACTGGCCTCCACAATCACCCGACCTCAACCCAATTGAGATGGTTTGGGATGAGTTGGACTGCAGAGTGAAGGAAAAGCGGCCATCAAGTGCTTAGCATATGTGGGAACTCCTTCAAGACTGTTGGAAAAGCATTCCAGATGAAGCTGGTTTAGAGAATGCCAAGAGTGTGTAAAGTTGTCATCAAGGCAAAGGGTGGCTACTTTGAAGAATCTCAAATCTAACTTTTATTGTGATTTGTTAAACACTTGTTTGGTTACTACATGATTCCTTATGTGAAATTTCATACTTTTGAAATTTGTCTTCACTTTTATTCTACAATGTAGAAAACAGTAAAAATAAAGAAAAACCCTTGAATGAGTAAGTGTGTCCAAACCTTGGTGTCACGTCTTCCGCCGGAGTCGGTCCCTCTCCTTGTTCGAGCTGCCACCGGCCTTCTAGCCATCGCCGATCCACTTTTCATTTTCCATTTGTTTTGTCTTTATTTTCTACACACCTGGTTTCAATTCCCCCATTACATGTTCATTATTTAACCCTCTGGTTTCCCCCATGTTTGTGTGCATGTTTGTTTTATTGTTCAGGCTGTTACTGACGGCTGGTATTTTGTTGCTGGGTTTTGTTATAACGCCCGTTTATTTCGTGGTACCGGTATTTTTTCCACACCATAGTATTGTGTTTATACTGGTGATATCTTGTATTAAATACCTTGTCCACACATCTCAGCTCTCCTGCGCCTGACTCCTTTCACCAGTTACCCACAGCCTTGACAGAAACAGGCACCCACTCGGAATGGAGTCAGTAGGAGCAGGTGTCCCTGCAGGAGGGGTAGAGGAGCGAGTCCAGCAGCACGCTGCCATGCTACAGCATCTCGGCAGCGCCATGGATCGAGTTCTACAAACCATGGAGCGCTAGGAGAGAAGAGTCCCTCCAGCACCACCAGTCTCACCATCACTCACCCCTCCTTCACCCGGCCCAGTGGGATTCGGCGCGCCCTCCCGAGGGAGTATGATGGAATGGAGGCGAGTTGTCAGGGGTTCTTGCTCCAGCTAGAGCTCTACCTGGCAACCGTCCACCCGGCTCCTTCAGGCCGTGAGAGCGTGGCTGCCCTCGATTTCTGCCTCTCAGGGAAAGCCCTGGAGTGGGCCAATGCCATATGGGGGGGAAGAAGAAGCGGTGTTGGACCACTTTGAGGATTTCACTCGCAGTCTTTTACCACCCGCCTGAGGGTAGAGTGGCAGGTGAACGTCTCATCCACCTGAGGCAGGGGACGAGGAGCGCACAGGAGTTCGCGGTGGAATTCTGGACCCTGGCCGCCGGCGCAGGATGAAACGACAGGGCCCTGATCGATCACTACCGGTGCAGTCTGCGCGAGGACATGTGTCGGGAGTTGGCCTGCAGGGACACCACTCTCACATTCGACCAGCTGGTGGACCTGTCCATCCGGCTCGATAACCTGCTGGCTACCCGCGGACGTCCAGATCGGGGTCTGTCGTTCCCATCACCCAGCACCGCCGCTCCGACTCCCATGGTGCTGGGAGGTGCTGCACTTAGGACGACTGGAGAAGGGGCCGTTCCATGCACCATCTGTGGCCGCAGAAGGCACACTGCCGGTCGGTGCTGGGGAGGTTCCTCTGGGATTCGAGGCAGCAGGCAGGGCACTCTCGTGTCACCCCAGGTGAGTCGGCACCAGGCTCACCCAGAGCCCCCTGTTGCTCACATGTTTTTGTTTATTAATTTTCCTGAGGTTTCCCCGCATTCCCAGCATAAGACCAGGTCTCCACCGTGCGCATCCCCTCTGAATATGCCGATTTGGCTCTCGCCTTCTGTAAAAAGGAGGCGACTCAATTAGACCACCCCATCGGCGGGGGGATTGTGCGATAAATCTCCTGGTAGACGCAGCACTTCCCAGGAGTCACGTGTATCCCCTGTCGCAAGAGGAGACGGCGGCTATGGAAACATATGTCTCCGAATCTCTGTGTATTGACTTTCGAGCCATCAACCAAATCACTGTGAGGTACAGTTACCCGCTACCTCTCATAGCCAGTGCGATCGAGTCAATGCACGGGGCACGCTTCTTCACAAAATTGGATCTCAGGAGCGCTTACAACCTGGTGCATATCCGGGAGGGGGACAAGTGGAACACGGCATTTAGTACCACATCAGGGCACTATGAGTACCTCGTCATGCAGTACGGGCTGATGAATGCTCCATCAGTCTTCCAGGCCTTTGTAAACAAGATTTTCCGGGACCTGCACGGGCAGGGTGAAGTGGTGTATATCGACGACATTCTGATATACTCTGCTACATGCGCTGAGCATGTGTCCCTGAGGCGCAGGGTGCTTGGTCGACTGCTGGAGCATGACCTGTACGTCAAGGCTGAGAAATGCCTGTTCTTTAAACAGTCTGTCTCCTTCCTAGGGTACCGCATTTCCACTGATGGAGAGTGACCGCATCTCCCACCACGGAAGTGCAGCGGTTTTTAGGGTTTTCCAACTACCGGAGGTTTATCAGGGGTTTTGGTCAGGTATCGGCTCCCATTACCTCACTGCTGAAGGGGGGACCGGTGCGTTTGCAGTGGTCGGCTGAGGCGGACAGGGCTTTTGGTCACCTGAGGGCTCTGTTTACCTCGGCTCCGGTGCTGGCCCATCCAGATCCCTCTTTGGCGTTCATAGTGGAGATGGACGTGTCCGAGGCTGGGATAGGAGCTGTGCTCTCTCAGCGCTCGGGTACGCCACCAAAGCTCTGCCCCTGTGCCTTCTTTTCAAAGAAGCTCATCCCGGCGGAACGAAACTATGACTTGGGGGACCGGGAGCTGTTGGCTGTCGTCAAGGCTTTGAAGGCGTGGAGACATTGGCTTGAGGGGGCTAAACACCCTTTTCTCATCTGGACGGACCACCGCAATCTGGAGTATATTTTTTTTTTACATTTATTTTACCTTTTTTAACTAGGCAAGTCAGTTTTAAGAACAAATTCTTATTTTCAAGGTCCATGGATCCCACACCCATACGGCCTCTTGCCTGGTGGCGCCGGTAGTGTGGGTGCTGGACGCGGACATCGAGCGGGCGTTACGTACAGAGCCCACTCCCCTCCAGTGTCCAGCTGGGCGTCTGTGCATTCCGTTTGCTGTCCGTGACCGTTTGATCTATTGGGCCCACACGTCACCCTCCTCTGGAATGGCCGATCCATCAGTGGGTGCTCTGATCATTGGGTGTGCTTGCCCCCACCTGCCCCCAGCCCAAAGGAATTTTCCAAGGGTGGGAAGGACTAATCCCCGGCAGATGCATGGGCGGGAGTGGAAGCGAGCGGGCCAGCACACACACCGCTCACAGCGTAAAACCAAAACAGAAAACAGAAATAATTAAACACAAAATATACAATAATCACATTCCCACCCTCACCCCTGATTGGAGGACTTCAAACATTGATACTGTGCATGTATTTATTCCCACACACATTAATTCCAACGTTCAGACAGCCACAGATCAGCCCATCTTTCCCAGTAAATTATCATTCTACCATTTCCATCTGCAAAACATCCCTCTATTATACCATGGTGTGTCATTAGGGACTTGAACCTCCCCATCTGCAACATTTCTGCTGAAATTTCCCCCAATTTTTTTTAAATGTACCTAAGAGCACAGTGATTCTGGGTGTGGTCCTTCAAATCCCCTAACAATACAATTTGCAGGTCCAACCACGCTCTGATATGTAAGGGATAAACGTTGACGTTCTGTACATTACCTTGGAAATAATGGACGACGCAGCGGGATGAGGTGGAGCCGAGTCCCAATATATTTTCCAACTGTCCCGTTATCTTGTTTTAATGTCCACTCTAGAATGTCCTTCTGACCAATCAGAAACGAGTATTCAACAATGTTGTGGTATTGTCTCGGGCCTAACACCCATGCCAATATATCCTCCAAACAATACCCCATAATTACAAAGCAAAAACTGTTTTTTAGATAATTTTACAAATGCATAAAAGTACAAATAAACTTAAATATCACATTTACATAACTATTTGTACCCTTTGCTATGAGACTTGAAAATGAGCTCAGATGCATCCTGTTTCCATTGATCATCCTTGAGATGTTTCTACAACTTGATTGGAGTCCACCTGTGGTAATTTCAATTGATTGGACATCATTTGGAAAGGCACACACCTGTATATAAAGTACTACAATTGACAGAGCATGTCAGAAAAAAATACATGTCATGAGGTCGAAGGAATTGTCCTTAGAGCGCTGAGACAGGATTGTGTAGAGGGGAAGGGTACCAAAACAGATCTGCAACATTGAAGGTCCCCAAGAACACAGTAGCCTCCATCATTCTTAAATGGAAGAAGTTTGTAACCACCAAGACTCTTCCTAGAGCTGGCTGCCCAGCCAAACTGAGAAATCGGGGTTAAAAGGGCCTTGGTCAGGGAGGTGAACAAAAACCAGATTGTTACGCTGACAGAGCTCCAGAATTTCTCTGTTGAGATGGTTGTCCTTCTGGAAGGTTCTCCTATCTTTGCAGCATTCCACCAATCAGGCCTTTATGGTAGAGTGGCCAGACGGAAGCCACTCCTCAGTGAAAGGCACATGACAGCCCACTTGGAATTTGCCAAAAGGACTAAAGGACTCTCAGACCATGAGAAACAAGATTATCTGGTCTGTTGAAACCAAGATTGAACTCTTTGTCCTGAAGCTAAGCATCATGTCTGGAGGAAAACTGGCACCATCCCTATGGTGAATCATGGTGGTGGCAGCATCATGCTGTGTGGATGTTTTTCAGCGGCAGGGACAGGGAGGATAGTCAGGATTGAGAGAAAGATGTACATAATACCTCAATTACCTCGACTAACCGGTGCCCCCCGCACATTGACTCTGTACCGGTACCCCCTGTATATAGCCATGCTATTGTTATTTTACTGCTACTCTTTAATTATTTGTTACTTTTATAACTTTTTTTTGGGGGGGGTATTTTCTTAACTGTATTATTGGTTAAGGGCTTGTAAGTAAGCATTTCACTGTAAGGTCTATGTTTTGATATTTAAATATCTGAATTCCTCACCACCCCATTCAATTAGTGATCATTTTGATTAACCTTCGATTAACAGATTCATTTTAGGAATGCTTACCACATTAAATAAATATTAAAACAATTTTTTATACCTGCTTTTCAAAACTTTTCAAATGAATTTAGAGAAACATCAAATCTATTGTTATCTGTAAAATATTCAATGTTGATTGTATGAATCTGAAACTTGTTGATTTATTGAGTTACTTATACATCGAATTCCTTATATTGCTAGATGTTTATCACTTTACCTATCTTTATTTTGGCAAAATAAAAGGTGTTGCAGTGTCAAGTGTCAATCATAGAGATAAATGGAGGACTCTAGGTCGATATAATGGGCTCCCGAGTGGTGCAGTGGTCTCAGTGCAAGAGGCATCACCACAGTCCCTGGTTTCAAATCCAGGCTGTATCACATCCGGATGTGATCGGGTGGGGCACAAAATTTGATTTGATTTGAAAGGCCCAGCATTGTCCGGGGTAGGCCGTCAATCTAAATAACAATTTGTTCTTAACTGACTTGCCGAGTTAAATTTTAAAAAATATAACTCATTTTAGAATAGGCGTTGCCACTGAGGGCTTCCACCATTTAAAAGTAGTCAACTGGCTAGGGATTCCAATGGGTTGGGAATGATTAGCCATTTTTCATAGAGCATTATCTTCTTCAAATTAGGTTACCTATGTTTTGTAAGCCACAGACTAAGGTAATATCCAGGAGCCAAGATTTATATCAGGACATTGGTCCCAAGATCCAGACACAGACTGAGTGAGTTGAGACCATGACAAGTTAAAGACCGAGAACAGTAGAGGACAGTAAAGCACCTCAAAGCACAATCCAGTACAGTATAATACAGCACAACAGCAGTGGTTACTAAACGGCACACTTTTCCTAACATTCACTCACTTATAAACGTGACCTGTGGAGTGCACCAGTGCCATTCGGATAATAAATTGAACGGCACATGATTAGGCTACATCTGTGTCATTGCTTCAAGTCCAGTGCGCTCTGGCTGTTGTTAAATGTGTATCATTTGAGGGGCGCGCATCACAAGCAAGTAATTTATATCATTTTACTTCGACTGTGAGAATCATTAGCACTGCTTAGGCTTAGCTGTACCACAGCCTCTGCCATAGAAACAAATGGGGCATGGCTTTGTTTCCATGGTTGCACCTTTACGATGCAGAAAACTGCTCAAACCGTTCAAAACTCAGTAACTATTTTACAGGAGAAATTGCGGGAAATTAGTCATATCGAGTAAAAATGAAAATAGTTCAAATATAGCCTATTTCATCTATTTGAAAAAAATTGTCACAGAAAATAGATGACTTGCAGTATGGATCAGATGAAATGGAGGTCATTAAAAACTAAATAAATTAATTGTAGGTGTGCTGCAGGTGTGCCTATCAAAGGGTACAATAAAGGTTGGGAACCACTTCAGTAGAGTACAGTATAGTACAGTAGAGCACAGTACAGTATAGCACATTATAGATGTCTAGATTTTGTCAAAATAGATGTCAATGTTTGGCCTCCTGGAGGGTTGGAGCTCCCCTGCTGGCTATGCATCTCAACACTCTACATTTGTGTGTGCACTTGTCCACTATCCACATGGTGGTCCTCTTTAGCTCAGTTGGTAGAGCATGGTGTATGCAACTTTAAAATGGAGATAGCCTCAAAGGTACTGCCCGTGCTGTCACAGTTGCCACAATGGCACAGATACAAAGATGAGACCTCTATGTGTCTCTATGGGGTGAACGTTTCGGTCAATTTGGGTCAATTATTTTGGACTTTAAAGAAGCTAACATATAGCTGGCTATCTTTCATTTGCTCATTCATTCATTTTCAAAAGAATATTTGCAGACAGTCTACTCACCATGTGGTCATGCTGGAGAGGGGTGCAATCCTATCCCCTGGTGATATTTGTAGGGGTGTGGCGTAAAGCACATTTTTAATTCTGTATATTTGTATTCTTCTTTTCACACTGTCATTTAGGTCATTATTGTGGATTCAGCACAATGTTGTTGATCCAGCCTGAGTTTGCTCCCATCACAGCCATTGAACGCTGTAGCTGTTTTAAAATCACCAATGGCCTCATGGTGACATCCCTGAGCAGTTTCCTTCCTGTCGTGCAGCTCAATTCAATACTATATTTATTAACTTGACCATGATTAAAGAGATATTCAATGTCTGATTTGTTACTAATACCCATCTACCAATCACTGCCCTTCTTTGGAAGGCTTTGGAAAATCTCCCTGGTCTTTGTAGTTGAATCTGCACTTGAAATTCAATACTTAACTGAGGGACCTTACATATGTTGTATGTGTAGGGGACAGAGGAAGGGGTAGTCATCAAAAATAATGTCAACCCCTATTATTTCACACAGTGAGTCTGTGTAACTTATTATGTGATTTGTTAAGACAAATTGTATTCTAACTAATTTAGGCTTGTCTTTGCAAAGGGGGTGAATACTTATGCAACAACAATTTTAAAGTTGCTTAACTGTTTTCATTTTGTTTTAATTATTGCGCGTTAAAAATATAATACAGCTGTGTTGCTGTAGGCTCATTTACAGTATAATGCTGCATTGTATAATATAGCACGGTTTTTCTTATTGTAAAACATATTACAGCATCCCTACTGTAAATCAAAAGTACAGTATGTAGCTGGCAACTCAGCGGCCAGTATAATGCTGTAAATGTACAGGGAATAGTTGTACAGTGTAATGCTTCACAGCTCTTGACTGGCTGGCAGAATTTCTCTAGGTCCTCTCAGAATTTGGAATTGGAACGTGACAGAATGTGACAAAAACAAATCATGGCTTTTCTCACTAAACTAAAGATTGATGTGTGACCCCAATCCTAGTCTAATTTAGCCTTTCTGTTGAATATGTAAATGGCATGGGGCCAGCATTTTAATGCTCTGCTTATCCTTTCTAGCACGTTCCTCTTTGCCTTTGCTAATCTGTGCTATTTGCCCATTCCCCTCCATAGACTCCAATTACCGCGTAATTGCTTGATTGATATAGATAAAATCTAGATTAGGTGGAATATCCTACCAATACACACAGGCAGGTAACCTGTGATACAAGTCAGTAATTCAACGGGCATCGGGAAATTATGGTGAGTGCTGTTACCTTCAAGTAGGCTTTGGTTTTGAAAGGATGTTGTGGACAGGAATGGCAGATGGGCATAAGTATAAGCATCTGCCTCTGGTTCCAAAGGGCCAGATGCATGTTTGAATCCAGCGATAGAGATTTGTTTTTTATAGGTATTAAGAGACTATGCCTGAACTTAATCCTAACCCTAAAATTATGAGTTAATGCCTAAACTTAACCTTAAACACTTTGACGTTTAGAACAACTGAGCAATTTGACATTTCAGAAACATGAACGAACGTCTAATTCTGACATGAGACTCTGAGACATTGTCAATATGCACACATAGACAGCCACCTTCATGCTGACAGTCTCTCCCTGTGTCCCCCTCTGTTTTAGCGGTACACACATTTTAGAATAAAGACATTCAGGCACACACATGCACATAAGCACACACACTCGCACACACATGTACACACACACACACTTCATACCAGTAAAGGCCCCTCTGCTTCTACACATACAAACACTTGCCGACCCAGTAAACTACATCATCCTATTACGCAGCCCTCGTGACTATTTGACATCATAGGCACAAACAGTCATAAATTCTACTCTGAGATTATTACAACAGGCAATATCCTTCATTGGTGCAAACGCACAACTTTGTCTCACGGCGCCGAATTCACTGTCTCGGAATGCAATGGCAATGCATAACAATCCTTCAGAGTTAATTTTTTTTTAAACGAGCCTCCACTAAATTCCCGACAAAGGCCGTTTCTTTCTCTCCCAAGGCAGAGACATCAATACCAAGGAAGAGTGCAGCACAACCTATAGCATAGGATGGATCAATACCATAACAAACTCAGTCAACATTGACTCGAGAACTCTGTGGATCCATCCAGCCTTAGATTGATGATGTGAGGAGGACAAGACGACAGAGTTACAGCCAAGAGAGAGAGAGACAGAGAGAGTTCTCTCCATGGTTCTGAGAAGAGAGAAAAGCATCATGGAAACTCTCCGTTTCAAAGAGCAATGCATTAACATGGAGATAAGACCCAGGTCGTACTTAGCGTTTCACACCTGTTTTTGTGGTATGCTTTACCTTAAAGGGATACTTCAGGATGTTGGCAAATGAGGTCCTTTTTATCTACTTCCCCAGTCAGATGAACTCGTGGATACCATTGTTATGTCTCTGCATCCAGTTTTAACCCCTTAATGGACTCTGTCCCGGCTCCTTTGGTCACCTCACTAGCTCCTTTTTATTCAAACCTTTCATGGCCAGTTCCGGGGAGAGTCCATTTTCTAACCGCCTTTTCTCTCTCTCGCTCTCTCTCTCTCTGCAGCCATCTATATTCTCTTCTCAAGTAAAAAAAACTTTTTTTTAAATAGAATCAATTTACACTAAAGGACCCCGAGGGCATTAAAAACCGCAGCACTTAATTTTACAAAAAAAACACACACAAAAAAAACACATCATAGAAGCAAACTGTATCTGAGGGCTGTGACCACAATTCCCAGGACTTTTATCTTGTCGGACTTAATAGCCGGGCATGGGAAGAATCCTGTTGAGCATAAGGGATATAGCCGCACGTATTATACGTGGGCCTCCCAACCATACAACAACCTCAAAACAACAGCGGGTTGAGCGAGTAGTACAGTATGTTAGTGAACTGACTGTAAGTGTCTGGGCGGGGGGTTGGGGGGGCAGGTGAATACAAATGTGCCGCTATTCCAAATGGCTTCTCTTTCATTTAGCAGAAAAAGAGGGTTATAAAGCAGATAAGGAAATTCAATTAGTTTCTACTGGGTGCTGCCGGAGTCAGAGCCATGTTACGTGACATATGGTAAGGGCTGTCTCTTAGACTAGGCCTTGGAGGACAGATATCGTGTTTCAACTTGCGTGTTTCTGTAATTTTCCTTCTGGACTCGGAGGCATTGCGGCCGTTGTCTGAGTAGGGTCCAGATGCACCATGGAGGGGATTGCAGTTGCAGATGGAAAAAGGTTTGCAGCTGTCTTTTTCCCAAGAAACTTTTACATAGAATGTGTAAAAAAAAGTCTAACAAATGTTATGTGAAGGAACAAGGCATTAAAGGGATACTTTGGGATTTTGGCACTGAGGCCCTTCATCTACTTCCACCCGGGTCAGATGAACTGTGTCCAGTATGAAGGAAGTAAGAGTTAAATTCGTGAGCTAATGCTAATTAGCATTAGCGCAATGCACTATTGCTAGTTAGGAATTTTCTTAACAATCAGACGACCCTAATGAAGGGCTGTGCAGCTGTATGTACCACGGAGCCACAGGGTGAAACCACAACGGGGACTTTCGCTATAGAAACACAGTGGGGGGGTTCCTTATTCTTCTCATGTATACTATACTTAGTGTCGTACAATACAACAAAATATTAGAGATGGAAAGGTCTATAGCCACACTGTTCACAATAATAATATACTGAACCACATAGCAATGAGCATCACCGTGTGTGTTCACACTAAAAACAGCACATCAAACCACATAGCTATTACCACCATCATGAGAAATCGTGTCGAAAATCCCTCCTTCTTGTGAAAACGTGAACCGAGTTGCATACGGAGGCTGTTGTTAGGACTCGGAGGGGAGAATCTCCCCAAAGACAAGTGAAACGCGTCACAACGTCATTGTGGAGAAAACTGGTGTTTCAACAGAGTTTGTATGCCCTTTACGCCTTTTAAGGGAAGATTGTGGCATGGCGATGACAATGGTATACTAACAACTCTCCCTCCCACTCACAAGTACACACACACTCTCTCTCAGTATTTGTCTTTCTCTATCATGCACACACACGCGCACACACACACACATGCGCGCACACACACACGCACAATATCTAGTGAGAGCTCTCCTAAACAGATACTGTTAGGCACTATTGCAGTGAGAGAGCACATACTGTACTGCAATGCTTCATTCGACTGAGACCGTCGATCAACTGAGTCCCATTCAAATGACGTGCAAATAAGGACAATAATTTAAACACTACGCAAACAACGATTCCCCTACTGGTACTCATTACAATGGCATGCATTGTACGTTTGTTCTATGACAGCTACACAAATACACGCACGCAAATATTGTTTTCATGATGAATAATTATCATTTGCATTCTATAAATTCAAATAAATGCCACACAACATCCATTCTCTATAATAGCTAAGTCCTTAGCTCTATGGCAGAACCAGCTAATACATATTTCAGTGTGAAAGTGTTTAAATATGCCACACAGACTGGACACCCTCCTACTGGCACACATCTCTATGGAAAAGTTAATACATTCATATTCATGTTCTTTGTAAAAAATAATAATAATAAAAAGTGGTTCAAGGCAGTTTCTGAGCGTGAGAAGTCCTCTTTCCGCTCAATGGCGCCTTCTGTTTTACACAGAATATTTATTCATCTGCCCAAGGGTTTTTCGTGAGGTTTACAGAAACGGTGATATGTTTGAACCGGGAGAGAATTAAGGGGTGCAGTATCTCCAGTCAAATCTAAACCTTAGGGCACCAGGACCTTAGCCCGGGGTTAAGACTTCAAACCAAATGGGTGAGAAATACAGTGAGTGTCTGGGTAGCCGCACAATGGGGGGAAAAAAGCTACAGTACACATGCGCTAACTGGGTTAAACGGTAAATCACATTGGTGAGAGATGCTTTCAGACGTGCATATTGTAGTGTAGTCAGGGAACCATGAGTTGATTTACTGTAAGATGTACAGCACACTATCTCTGCTGTAAAGGCGATCTCATTCATTCTCACAGTGAATTGCAATTTGCTGTAATATGAACTATAATAGCGTTACAGTACTTATTCAGTAACACCTGCCAACTGGTACGGTTCCGCGATGGCGCCAGAAACACTGAACATGATATTCTAGCAGATGTAATGAAACACATCACACTGATTACAATTGGAGCATATCACAAGTCTTTCCAGACTCCTTATCATGATGAATGATCAATATCAAATTAGTGTGACATTATTCATACTCTCCAGGTTCCTGTCCTCTGATCATGCCATAACCCAGGCAAGATCAATAACATAATTAGCCACCAACCACATGCATGGCTGTGATACATTATATGGCTGACACAACTTGGCCACTATCGCGCAAAAATTACCATATGAAGGAACCTGGGTCATTTATAGAGCAAAGCGGCATCTGGGCAGAGTGACAAACCCCGACAATTATGGCATGTTACAGCGTGCATTCAAATGGGAGCTCAGCAGAGGTCAAATACAGGCGACAAATTGCACTTGGATGACAGGAGCAAAAACATCTGGCATGTAGAGCGATGGTGGTCTACGGCAGCGTTGCTCTGGGCTACTGAGGAACCCCCCCCCACACCACACCTCTTTGTATCTAACTGGATTGCACACGATTCAATACACCTCTCCTTGTGAGAAATCACTCAGATGAAACACAAGAAAGTCATGTGAACTGAGCACGTGGAGAGGATAGGAAGCCATCACCTATTAGAAGAACCGTAGTAGCTGTCCAGTGTGTGGGTGCGTGCGTGTGTGTGCGTGTACAATGTATGTAAAACCTTGGAGGGCATTTCTTCCCTTCATTCTCTGTACGTAGGCAATGTCTTTAGAGAGGCCCAGCTATACAATGTCAGGTTTTCCTCACCATAGCAACAAACATAGAAACATAAATCTATTTCAGTTACCAAGTGTGGAGTAGCAGCACTTAAATGCAGACCCCCCCCTAATTCAATGTGAATGTGTTATCAGAGATCGGGCCATTCACTCCCAGCATACAGGATATGGCTGGGTTCCACCCCCGTAATGAATGAGGGTGACATTTCTTCATTGGTGTGTGTTTACTTACAAGGTGTTGGCTGCCCTGGGCCTGAGGATGGGAAGGTAGCCAGTGGAAACATGCACAACACTGCACGCCCAATCGAGCTAAAACAAAGTGCCTTGTAGAACAGGCCTGGTGAGAACTGATTGAGAGAGTCAGATCAACAAATGTTGTTTCCTCTGGCAACGGATGGAGCCTTGAACAGCATCGCTAATCATAGCAAAGCAGGGGATCTGTTCGACATTGCAGGCTCGTGGGTCACACAATCGCAATTACCGAAGTCTAGTCGTGTAGCCTGAATACATGCTGCCCTAATAGCGGTAGCCGTGAAAAGACTACTCTTAGAAAACAACTAGTCTTGACGAGACTATGCGATTTTGGAAAAGAACACATTCCTTTGAGAGAAAAAAAACTCTCTCTAAAAACCCCGGAGCCAAAAAAGGCAAAAGCCAACGAAGGTGCAAACACAGCAGCACAGCCGTAATATAAATCCAAGCATTATGTCATGTCATATGGCATCAGGTTTGTGGCAGTGGCACGGTGACGTATACCCTACTGACCTCCTATGGCTAACATAGGGTGATTATGACCGTGTGCCACTCCAGTTTGGCACCAGCAGTACAAAGGCTTTAGTGTAATAGCTTTCCCCTTCGTCTCTCCATCCATCCTGCCGATGACACGCGCGACCCCATCTTCCCTTTTAGAGGTATATAGGCTGGCAACCGGAACCAGTCTGCAGCCGGAGCCACTCACTTGTGGGGGTGGGGGTGGGGGGTGGGGGGGGTCGCTATCAATAAGTGGCAGGGGTTCAAGAGTACTTACACGAGACTCACAATGGGGTCAGCAAGTTACATTTCAAAGCACATGTTATTGAAGCTGGACACAATATCACAGTGCTGTCAATATGGAGCAGCTAGAGAGATTGGGGGGGGGGGGGTGTTGCAGGATACTGTGATGGTATACACTGTATCAGTCTCACGCTGTCACAATTGTTTTGTTTAAGGTATTTCAAACAGGGGGAGCAGACTCGTTAAGGGCAAGTCAATAAAGTAGAACCAGAAAGCTGTGAGTGTATCAAAAAACGTGTAGTAGTTGTTCACGTCTGATGGACTAGGGACTAGACAAGCATTTAATGCATATGTATAAGGGTGCATGCATAATATGGAAATGCATATAGTTTAATGTAACAGCAATATAAATTCAAGAGGTACATTTTTTAAAGGATTTATTGGCAGAGATTACATTTAAAAATGATATCACTTAAAATACCACAATCTCGGATGAAAACATATTTGAGCATGTATTTATTATTTACTGTTAGGCTACATATCCATTATGTCATGGGTTGGCTTTTGCACAGTATTTGCATCCAACCCGTTCATTAGTTTGTACGTTGCAGTACAAAGGATCCAATGAAAAAATGGACTCCGGTAAGGAGCTTCATAGCTAAATGTTTTGTCATAACTGTGGCACAATGCCAAAACGTGTAACAGGAGAGAGTCGCCTACTGTGAAGATTTAACAGACAGTTATCTCTGGCTGCGAGAGAACAGATTTACATTTTTCAACGAGCAAAAAAAGACTCGCTGTTATTGCAACATGGAACAGGTGTGTGTGTGTGTGTGTGTGTGTGTGTGTGTGTGTGTGTGTGTCCGCGCGTGCGTGTGGGTGTGTGTGTGTGTGTCCGCGCGTGCGTGTGTGAGAGAGATTCTAGGAAAGAGGGGTTGAGTGTGAGAATGAGAGAGCGCGTTCGTGCGTGTGTGCGTGAGGAAGGGGGCGTGTCATAGGTTACATTTGTGTTTTTTGAAGAAGCAGTTGCAGTTACATAGACCCTTACGAATGTTACCTGTGAAACAATATGCACTAACACATACCTATCCATCCATCCAAATAACCCACATGAAACGCTGTTAGTCCGATATCAAATAATCATGTGACAGGCGTGGCCATGGAATGTTAACGTTATAATAGCCCATTTACAGGTTACAGGTTTATCAGACCCTATAATTATTTGTGCATCAGCAAATGTGAAATGTACCTGATGATGATCGATGAGTATCCTCTCTTCTCCCTTATGCGGGCTCTCGGGCCATAGGTGATAGCTGGAGCCGTAGTTAGGGCTGCTCTTGCTGCTACTGCCAGTCGCAGACGAGTTCCCTCCGTACGGCTGCGTTGGTGAGTTTACACGAGAGTCGCGGCAATGGTGCTGCGGCTGGTTGGGGTGCTGTGGCTGGTTGGGGTGCTGTGGCTGGTTGGCTTGGTTTGTCCTCCCTGGCTTATTGCGGTCTTGGTCACAGTGCTGCGGACGCCCCTGTGCGTCTTGCTGATGCTGTTGCAGCAGTGTTGCCTGGTTATTCCGACAGAGCTCTCCTGAACCGTTGGCGCAGTAGTATACAGGGAAGCTGCTCCCCACCAGTAGCTGTTGTTGAGCTCGCAATTGTGGGAGTTGCTGTAGCTGCTGCAGGTCCTGAGTCTGGGACTGGAATGCTCGCCGATTAGCCTCGATTGACTCACATACATTTATAGTGCGCCCCTTCTGTGAGTTTGCTCGGGTTGTTTCAGGGGAGGGGTCCCTGTGTTGGAGTCTGCTGTGCTGCTGTTGCTGCAACAACTGCTTCTGGTCTCGGTGCCCTCCTCCTCCTCCTCCCCGGTAGCGTTCCACGTTGCTCGCCTGTTGATAATTGTCACTGCTTTGCAAATTATCCCCGTGATTAGATTCCTGCAAAAACAGCAGAGAGGACGACGGCGGCAAAGATGGGGAGGGCTGCGGCGGGTGAGCGAGGGGTTGGCGCTGGCGCTGGTGAGAAAGGCTCGCCTCCTCGGAAAAATTGCAGTGGTAGCTCTGAAAAAAAGGCTGCTCCGACTGCGGCTGGGAACCGGCTGCGGCCCAAAGGTTCTGCTGTAGGTGCGCTGGCTGCCCGGCGGGTTTACAGACCCGGTGTGAAGGTCGCTGGGCGATGTCGTAGCTTGTCAGAGGCGGGGGGTCGCCGTGCTGCGGCTGACAGGCATGGATACCTCTTCGAGAGGGCTTGCTCAGACAAGGCAGTTGGTGGTGGTTCAGGTAGTGCGAGGTGGTAGTCGAACGCTCTCTGAAAGACGGAGGAGGGGGCGGCAGACTGAAAACTGGAGCGACTGGGTTTGGGTCTTGGCTCTGCACGCTGCCTCGCTCTTCGTCGGGGATTTGGTGCTGATAGACAGCTCCCGCGTATCGATGCCTCATCCCCTTAATAGCCGCGTCTTACTGTGGATGCTCCTTTGCCTTGTATAGCTCGGACACCCGTTCATTGCGATCAGTCCCAGCAGAATAGAGCCGACTCGTCTCATTGGTAGGTTTGACCAGGACCTGCCTTAAAACGTCACCGTACGGCCAAAACACCGCCTTCGTTAGAATATTGGTAGCCACATATGCACACATGTTAGTGTATAGAGCCTCAACGACAACAATGCGCGCAACTGATTTAGTTGATGCGACAACCAAATGGAGATGAAAGTGTTAATATCATTTGCAGGCATGATCTATATGGCCAATAATTTATAAACGCATTGGATCTTGACTATCGAATATCCACGGTTGCCACAACCACCATGCATGTCATCGGGCGATCACTTTTCCTCCAACTGAATCTGCTTTAGCTGTCTACCCTGAGAGCTATAACATAACTAGGCTTAGCCTACTCGGTTGTGTCACTACTCGGTCTATAGGTCTATAATACGAGGTTCTATAAAACTCTACTTCCAACCACTCATCATAAGCATGAACTGAAAGGCCCAATTAAAAAGTAATGTAATGTAACACCTCAATAGACTTCACATACTTGGTCCATAGAGTCCATTCGAGAAACTTGTTTTTAATAATGGTCGAAAACCCTCTCCTATCTTATCGTTGAGACTTGCAGGTCAGTGTTTAATATTTCATCAAGAGTAGACATGGTTTTGGATTACCAGGCAGAAAAAAAAATCGGCATGATATCATGCACAGCCTGCATGGTTGAGCACAACAAAATGTGCAACCATAAGAGGTGCTCACAAGGCCTATGTAAAAACACTGTAGCTGCTGTCGGATTGCATTACACACAAAGCACAATGATATAAAAGCATTTGGTTGTCTGGCAACATGGTAGGATTTGTTGTGCAGGCCATTTTAAGACAACCTGCCGATAGATCCGAGGGAGGGAAAGAGCGAGGGCGTGAGCGAGGGAGAGGGGAAGGGCAAAGAGGGGGAGAGCGCTGCCCAAGCTTCTGAAAGAGATAGCTGGTGAGCGAGCGACAAAAATACTCACCAGTGGCGGTTCTAGCTTGTGTGCCCCCCTTCAGCCCCCCCCCAACAAAAAAATAAGTACCATCCTATAATAAACAAATAGAATAACACACTTATAAAGAAGAGAACCTGATTATTACACTACTAATTGCATTACTGATTGCATTAGTACTGTACAAAGCTATAGGTGTGCTATTTGATAGATTCCCCCGCTTCCCCTACCTCGGGCTCCCCCTCAATTGACATGTTGACAGTTTGCGTAGAAGCTGGAGAGAGTGGGTGGGCAAGAGAGAGGAAGAAAACTCGTTTTCATCATACATTCGGAGTACTTCTTAATAAGTAATACTTTCCAAAGCTGGCTCAGCCATTTTGAGTTTTGATGGGCCTCAGACTGCAGATGTAGACCCTTTCGTCAATAGTTGGGGGGAAGGCTTAGGTACACTCTGTTTTATAGCTCCTGTGAAAGACTGAAGGAATTTGGAGTAGCCCTGGCCAGCATCACATTAGAAACCTGATCATTTTCATTAAGTAATTGGTCGTTGTGACCTGTGTGGGTTCCTTGGCAAGATGGAGTTTCATTTGGTCGTTTGGGATGCAATGTTACTGCTGCCATGTAAATAATTAAATCAAACTTTACAACTCTTACACAAACACAAACGTCCACGAACACGAGTGTTAACACACACAAGCACAAGAGTGCGCATTCCAAAACACACACACTCGCTCGCACGTACGCACACTCACTCACTCACTCACTCACTCACTCACTCACTCACTCACTGACACTCCACTCCTCCCACCCTCTCTCTCTAGCAAAAAAGACTGGCATGCCTATTTAATTCCTCTTGGATTTAGCCCACATACCAGAACCCATCCTTCTTAGCTTGACTATTTGCATTAGGAAGCATGTTGTGTGTCTATCCCATAAGAAATACTGTGGAAGCTCAGTGACACATAAATGGTAGTGTAGAGAACATGGGCGAGGGGAAGCAGTTATACCTAACACAGGAAGCAGATAAGAAGACCGTAATCACAGATTAAGTTGTATATACACTGAACCAAAATGGAAACACAACATGTAAAGTGTTGGTCCCATGTTTCATGAGCTTGAGGCCCATTATCGTGCCGTTCATCCGTCACCTCATGTCTCAGCATGATAATGTGTTGCCCTGTGTCGCAAGGATCTGTTCACAATTCCTGGAAGCTGAAAATGTCCTAGTTCTTCCATGACCTGCATGCTCACCAGACATGTCACCAATTGAACAATTTGGGATGCCCTGGATTGACATATAAGACAGTGTGTTCCAGTTCCCGCCAATATCCAGCAACTTCGCACACAGTGGTGGAAAAAGTATCCAATTGTCATACTTGAGTAAAAGTAAAGATACCTTAATAGAACATTACTCAAGTGAAAGTGAAAGTCACCCAGTAAAATACTACTTGAGTAAAAGTCTAAAAGTATTTGGTTTTAAATATACTTAAGTATCAAAAGTAAATGTAATTGCTAAAATATACTTAACTATTAAAAGTACAAATAATTTCAAATTCCTTATATAATGCAAACCAGATGGCACCATGTTGTTGTTTTTTGATTGTCTTACGGATAGCCAGGGGCACACTCCAACACTCAGACATCATTTACAAACAAAGTATGTGTTTCTTGAGTCCGCCAGATCAGAGGCAGAAGGGATGACCAGGGATGTTCTCTTGATAGGTGTGTGAATTAAACCCTTTTCCTGTCCTGCTAAGCATTCAAAATGGGTGTCAGGGAAAATGTATGGAGTAAAAAGTACATCATTTTCTTTAGGGATGTAGTGGAGTAAAAGTAAAAGTAGTCAAAAATATAAATAGTAAAGTACACATACCCAAAAAAACTACTTAAGTAGTACTTTAAAGTATTTTTAATTAAGTACTTTATACCACTGTTCGCACAGCCATTGGAAGAGGAGTGGGACAACATTCCACAGGCCACAATCAACAGCCTGATCGACTCTGCAAAGGAGATGTGTCACGCTGAGATAAATTGTGGTCACACCAGATACTGACCGTTGCACCAACAGATGCATATCTGTATTCCCTGTCATGAAATCCACAGATTAGGGCCTAATGAATTTATTTCAATTGAATGATTTCCTTATATGAACTGTAACTCAGTAAAATCTTTCAAATTGTTGCATGTTGTGTTCCTATTTTTTTTCAGTATAATAAGAGCAGGTGCAGGTTAGAGAAAATCAAACACATTCTATTGAATAGAGGGGAAATGGAAACTATGTTGTGCTGTGGTCAATGAAGTCAACAAAAATAAGGATTCAACTACAATAGTGAGGATACAGGGGAAATAGTAACGTTGTATGCATAAGCGCACATCTTCTGTGTGTATAACCTGTAGGTATGCCCTATTGCATTCTGTAATAAAGATAGCATTTTCATTACGACCCCAACCCGCCAATGTCTCGTCAGACTCAACACCTATGCATGTGTAGCATGACATGATTTGGTTAAACAGTGCACATTCTGTGCCTGTCTGTTCTCTGAGTCCAACAGGCTCTGTGTGAATCTATCCATGTGTAATGAGAGTTGCCTTCTCCCTCGTATTCTCTTTGTGCTCACTGTGGGAAGCGGTGGAGCCGACAGCTGTTGTGGAAACAGGAGAGCGAGAAGAGCCTGTGTTGGGAGGCTGTACTTTTTACATTTAAAGAGACAAGCCGCGTTTCAAAGAAATCCCTGCTCCTCTGCCTTATATGGAGGGGAGTTCTCATGTGGTGGACAGGAGCGACGGCCATCTTGGATTGCTGTCTGTCAATTCAAAGCAACTTCGTACGACTTCACTCGAGTCCGATGACTAACAATGGTGGTTCTTACAAGCAGTGAGGGGGCGAGGGTCCTTGGTGCAATGTTATGACACACAGAGGAGGTGACATCCAATAGAAGTGATGCATTTGTACAGCATTGCCAATAGCATGATGAATGACCCCTGAACTCAGAGATATGAGACAGTGACTCAAACACGCCTGCCAATCACACACCACACAGAGAGAGAGAGAGAAAGAGAGAGAGGGAGAGTGAGAGGCATACCCTAGCATTTTCACATGTATTACATGTTAACACCACCCTTTCACATGTGAGGAGAATAACATGTTTTCACCTCACATGTGAATTGTGTTTTCACATGCGAAATTTGCATTTTCACACATTAAAAACTTTCACGTGAAAATCGGATATGCAGTTTCCCATGTGAAAAACATTCTCATGCGAAAATCCTACTTTCACATGTGGAATTGCAAGTTCACAAGTGAAAATCAATCATGTGAAAATCTAACTTTCACATGTGTGATTACATTTTTGGGGAGTTGGTTAATGGATCACATTCAACTGGCAACATAGTTCTGCTGTATGAAGGTCACTGCCTGTTAAAGGGGCAATCCTTAGTTGCTTACATACACGTTTGGCTTATAAATTAATAATATGAAGCCACGGAACCTTTAGGAATAAAACGTATAAATGTCTTTATGAGCTTAGTTCAACTGTCGTAACCCATCAGAAGCCAAGGCATAAGCTTGTTTTACCCCTATGTTTGTAAACAAAGTAAATGTAAAGCACCACTGTATAGCCTAAACACATGTTTAAACCATCATTTTTGATATCATGCATGGGCAGTACTTTGTATGCATAGCGTGGTCTATGGATTTGAGAGTGGTTGCATTTCTCCAGCCCCATCCCTCAGCTTTACTGAAACTGTGGCGGGGAGAAGACTTTCAACACTTTTAATAGAGTAATAGCGTTATGGGATGCAATCCTCAAGTGAGTGAGCAATCTTTTTTTCTATTAATATCATGGAACATTCTGAAGGCGAGAAAAAATGTCATCGTATTGTAAACAAAAATAATGGTATCGAAAGCTTAACAAAAACCCAAAAGTATTGATAGCAAAACAAAATATTGCAAGGAAATCCTTTCCAAATGTGAAAACAAATTAATTGTAAAAATCATTTTCAGTGATAATTTTTTATGATAATGCTATAAAATAACACACTTCCTTCTTTCCTGCAATTTTCCCTATCTTTAGTTATCTTACCCTGGCCTTTGCTTTCGCTGTATTTTTTCCAGTTTTGGCACATTCATTCCAGCGACATTAGCGCCCTGCATCCCACTGCTGGTTTGCCTCTGAAGCGAAGCAGGGTCTGTCCCGGTTGTCCCTGGATGGTAAACCAGATGTAGCTGGAAGAACTAAAGAAAATATATATCACGTGTGAAAAAGAATGAATGAGGGAAAAACACGTGAAAAATGTACATGTGTCCGAAAACCACGTGTCTGATTCATGTAAAAAAATAAATACATGTTTTGTAAGGGTAGACTGGTGTTCAACCTTCCCAAGTTCTCTCACGTCACCCCGCTCCTCCGCTCTCTCCACTGGCTTCCAGTTGAAGCTCGCATCCGCTACAAGACCATGGTGCTTGCCTACGGAGCTGTGAGGGGAACGGCACCTCAGTACCTCCAGGCTCTGATCAGGCCCTACACCCAAACAAGGGCACTGCGTTCATCCACCTCTGGCCTGCTCGCCTCCCTACCACTGAGGAAGTACAGTTCCCGCGCAGCCCAGTCAAAACTGTTCGCTGCTCTGGCCCCCCAATGGTGGAACAAACTCCCTCACGACGCCAGGACAGCGGAGTCAATCACCACCTTCCGGAGACACCTGAAACCCCACCTCTTTCAGGAATACCTAGGATAGGATAAAGTAATCCTTCTCACCCCCCCTTACTAGATTTAGATGCACTATTGTAAAGTGGCTGTTCCACTGGATGTCTTAAGGTGAACGCACCAATTTGTAAGTCGCTCTGGATAAGAGCGTCTGCTAAATGACTTAAATGTAAATGTAAATGTAAATGTAGACACCGTCGACCAGATAGATACTGGCAGGCAGCGGCACTGACAGCCGAGCGCCCAATGGTTGAATAGAATTCCTCTGACAGCTAGATCATCAGTTAGATTTGCTAAGGCTACTCAAACAACTAAGCATCCCGCCATCATTCAGGGCAAGGTAGGTACATGGCAAGCCGCTGTTAAATATCAGTTTGCGTGGTAGTATCCAAGCCCCCATAAATGAATGGACCGGCACTGGGCGGACAACTTTGATTAAGTGTTTTCCATTGCAGCCACAAAGAAGTGGGCCGCCGGATGATAAAGTGCCACATGCAGGCGGCAGCTGTAGTACAGCACGCTGGCGCCGGCTCAGCCAGATCAGATCCGTGTTAAAGGGATATTCTGAGGAGCATTCAAGTTCATACGCCACTGTGAAAGCGCCGTGAGAAAGAAAGCCTGTAACTGTTGCTGTTACGCCATGTTGTCATGCGCCAATGCAAAGATAAGGGACCAATAACCAGTTAGTTACCATGGCCGAGGGGAAGCCATCCTCCTCTCCACACTGCCTGAACGTGATCATGTCTTCTCATTAGGGAGGGGGTACACCGTGGTAGGGTTGGTGTGCCCGATGGCAGTATGAGGTTTTAAATTAATGGCTGGATGGATGGTTGGATGGAGGATGAGGGAGGGGTTATAGTTATTATGCAATGCAGTGTGAGGTGCATGTCGACAAAGCAGAATGTACAGTACTCTAACAACGACACAGGAGCTTCCCCTGATGCTCATCATTTGACCCCCCTCCCCCAAGGAGCCGAATCATCAGATTCCCTCCACTGAGCCAATATTGTGGTCCCAGAGGAAGCAGGTTGGAGGGGCGGTTAAGGACAGGAGAATGGACATGTTGAATGGGATAAGGACAATGAAAGAGAAGGCCACTCTGAAGGGGGTGTGAAGCTTGTGATGTCAGAGATGGCCAGGAACGAGCTCGGTACACAACAGTGCTTTGAAAGTGTGTATTGGTAGAGAGTGTGTGTGGGTGGAGAGGTCTGTGTGGAATAGAGGGTATCTAGGTGAAATATGGAAATGAGAGGTATAAGAGAAACTCATCATTCATGCAAGGTTCAAAGACTCACCCGAGCCTCTCATCCCTTCAGAGCCACAACAGCAACACAAAGAATGGAACTGACCACAGCAAGCAAGCACTTAGAACCGTGGAACCATATTGTTAGCTTGGCCATTGAAAGTAAACAACAGCCTTCCTGATTTAAGTGCTACACATGTACTCCCCTGTGCAAAATCATATGCCAAGCCTCTAGGTCAAAACATTGACTTTGTAACTGCTGCTATTTAATTTATTTTTTCTCTCTTGTATTTTTTTCCATGGCACTAGCTTGCGCCACTTGCATGTTTACGACAGACTTCCACTGCATAAACACATTTTTTTATAAGTGTGGGGCTTTCGTGTCTCCATTATAAAGGATTATGTCCACCGTCTTGAAGTGAAATTAATTATAAATCCAATCCAAAAACAAATATTTGACAGCGAAGATGGGTCTCTTAAAGAAATGCTGACAATTGCTGTAATATACGTGACGTTCCTCTTCTAAATTAATGCAGGGATTCCTGGTTCTATTTTTAGGTATTGGCGGTAGAGAGCCGTGCGCGGGGGGGTGGGGAAGGGAGGAAGGGGAGCGGAGGTTCCCATGCAGGCAGGCAGACTCCAACTGCAGCACGAATACAAAGCTCCCCACGGCGAATCTTTGAATCGTGACCAGGTAACCGGATCAGAATTTAAAAACTGAAAAGGGTCATTTTCACAGAGCTTTTGCGTCTTTTGGCTGGCGACATTGCTGTCATTTTGCTCATGATAAAATGCTGAAATGTGGTTGGTGTTGAAATGTCGAAAACAATTTAAGTTTAACGCAGTATTTTGATATAAATAACATAATTTTGGGGGGTTGACTGCAAGCCTGGCCTAATCGCCCAACATCAGTGCCTGACATCACTAATGCTATTGTGGCTGAATGGAAACATGTACCTGCAGCAATGTACCAACATCTAGTGGAAAGCCTTCCCAGAAGAGTGGAGGCCGTATAGCAGCAAAGGGGGACCAACTCCATATTAATGCCCATGATTTTGGAATGAGATGTTCGATGAGCAGGTGTCCACATACTTTTGGTCATGTAGTGTATCTTGAATGTGAAAGGGACACCTAGCTTTTTTTTTACAAATTCACTCGATTGGATACCTTAGTTTATTAAGTTCAAGCTTCAGGATCACTGAGTCTATAAGCAGAACTGAGGCTCAAAATTCTAATTAAAACCCCACAAGCCCCAAAAGAGCGTTCCATCCTGCACTTTGGAGAGAAGAAGGGGAACGGCACCTCAGTACCTCCAGGCTCTGATCAGGCCCTACACCCAAACAAGGGCACTGCGTTCATCCACCTCTGGCCTGCTCGCCTCCCTACCACTGAGGAAGTACAGTTCCCGCGCAGCCCAGTCAAAACTGTTCGCTGCTCTGGCCCCCCAATGGTGGAACAAACTCCCTCACGACGCCAGGACAGCGGAGTCAATCACCACCTTCCGGAGACACCTGAAACCCCACCTCTTTCAGGAATACCTAGGATAGGATAAAGTAATCCTTCTCACCCCCCTTAAAAGATTTAGATGCACTATTGTAAAGTGGCTGTTCCACTGGATGTCTTAAGGTGAACGCACCAATTTGTAAGTCGCTCTGGATAAGAGCGTCTGCTAAATGACTTAAATGTAAATGTAAGAAAATGGAGTGGAAGAAGAGGTCCAATGAGTTAAGGGATAAAACAGGAGGTAGCCTGATAGGGAGGAGGGGGGAAACGGATTGTATTAGGAATGAGGGAGGAGAGAGATAGAAAGTGACAGGGGGGGGGGGGGTAAATTCAGATGTTCTGGTCGATAATACTGCCTTACATCCTATGAAAAACCCCAGATCCAATCTGGCCCCTGAATGTTTTTATCCTCTCCCCTTGGTAGGAGAGAGTATGTCGGGCTGCTGTGTGCTCCTCCTGAAAGGTTTGGCTGAGTAATCACAGTGGAGGATTAGCTAGCTCTGTGCCTTAGTCTCCTCAAGGTAGTCTCGCCTGAGACACTGACTGGATTCTGCTCTTCAGTCCCTACCCCACAGCACTGTAATTAGAAGTGCTTGCTGTTCGGCCCGCAGGTTTAAAGTTCGATTTTCTGCTTTTAAAGAAGAAGGGGTGGTGTGGTAATTAGTGATTGGGGGTTTGGGGAAAATAAGGCTTTGACACTGCCTGATAATCTTATTACAGAACTTTCTGAACTGATAAGCAGACACTTTTTAATAGATGATCTGTCTTGTCACACCGAAAGACTCATTTGTTACATAAATTGGTGATGGACTAGCCTGGTCCAAGGTCTATTTGTGCTGTCTTGTCAACTCTTATAGTTATTCTCATGCCAGATGCCTGATTAACAGCATCTGAGGCATCATTCCCATTCTTGCTGGAGAAGTCATTATGGGTGATCAATCAAGAACACTGCCAAACGCACTACAGCTTTGACTATATAGCAGTCACATTAGTATATACGAGATTAGGGGCTAGTAAATGATAAAAATGACATGACCATTTATGCTAATGATCACATCACACCGAAACTGTATATGTGATTGGAAAAACCAAGAGGTCCAACAGAAATGTACTCGTCCAGCTGTCTCACGACCCACAGCATCTCCATTTGCCCTCTATCACTTCACAGCCCTGTTTCTCTTTAAAATGTGTATTTTTTTTCTCCCCCCCACCGTTATTTTTTAATCCCTTTTCCTCTGAGGAGTGAAATATGATTTCACAGGACATTAAGTGGATGGGGGTTGATCTGGCCTAATTATGGATGTTGGTGACTTTCCCTGTGAGTGTGAAGGGCAAAAGGAGTGTTGCTGAAATCATAATCCCCCTGACTTTGACAGGAAAAGGATTAGTCGAGCGCTACCCTGCGCGTCCATGTGCAGGCTCCCACTGCATCTTGTGTCTATTTCTACGCCGAAGATTTTGACTCAGTAAGATTATATTCAAACATCAAGAGTGTTTCCTAAAAGAAGCCTTTCAATGTCCTAGGGCTTTGTGGCCGAAAATACATAGCCACACAGAAAATAGTTTTTTTTTTTTTTTTACAATATAAGCCTTGTACTCTACTGTCTCTGCTCTGTATGTCTTTAATATATTAGTATAATGCAATTTAGTATAATCTCCTTTGTATGGGACCAAGTGGCATGGTGACCCCTGTTGTCTATACAGTAGGATTTTACCCATACCATATAATAGAAGTGACCCCGTGTTTTCTTAAAGGCTCTGACCCAGGTGTCATTGCGCAGGTAAATGAAGACAAGTCCAGCCAAATGTACACAAAGTGTTCCCTTCCACCTGACAACCCGGAGGCCAATTATCTCTCAACCCCTCTGATATTGTACCTCGGCACGTGGGAGAAGAAACTTCTACCAGGGTTCACGTGGAAAGAGAAAACACTGTTTCAACGCCATTCAAATGACGGATGGCGGTGAATTTCTGCACGACTTCTGTGGCGGTAAAGGGATGGTACGATGGGAATCCAGCCGAGCCCACCGCGGCGTATCGGGCATGAGAGGTTGGCGGCGGCGCAGGACCGATGGTTGATTGATGACGCACCATAACAACCTCTCGTTACTGGTCATGCTGCACAAGGGTGCCACTTGGCACGATGATGGACGACCTCAAAACTCCACATAAAAATCAAACCCGATATAAAACACATTCCCCAGTCTTTTCTCAACCATAATGTATGTGAGAGAAATCTGTTTCACGATTCATTCTGTGCAGATGGTGATGGATTGCGAGAGGGAGATGGAGAGAGGGAGTGAGTTTTCGTTTATTGTGTGTGTGGACGACAGACTGTGGGAATGTAAGTGAGAAAGAAGTCCCCTGTCGATTCACGCCAGTCGCCACCATCTCTCTCTCTCTCTCTCTCTCCCTCTCTCTCTCTCTACATTTTTTACATTTAAGTCATTTAGCAGACGCTCTTATCCAGAGCGACTTACAAATTGGTGCTTTCACCTTATGACATCCAGTGGAACAGCCACTTTACAATAGTCTCTCTCTCTCTGTCTGTTGAACATACACACACTAAGAAGTGTTACGAAATGTCCACTCACAGACAACATCTGCTCTATCACTGTATTTCTAGGAAAGCAGCGCTCATGCTGTTCATGCAATGACACTGATAGTACGAGGTAGGGCACCATACCGTGGCATGGTATGCCTGAATGTTACTTACCACATACTGTAGGTATGTATGCATACAGAGTTGTTACCACAGGTTCAAAAGTGGTGTGGCAGAATTCATACGTTGTCACGTTCTGACCTTTATTTCCTTTGTTTTGTATTTATTTAGTATGGTCAGGGCGTGAGTTGGGTGGGCAGTCTATGTTTGTTTTTCTATGATTTGGGTATTTCTATGTTTCGGCCTAGTATGGTTCTCAATCAGAGGCAGGTGTCATTAGTTGTCTCTGATTGAGAATGATACTTAGGTAGCCTGGGTTGCACTGTTTGTTTGTGGGTGATTGTCTATGTTGATGGCTTGTTTCAGCACAGCTCGCATTAGCGTCACGGTTGTTATTTTGTTTACTGTTTTTGTATAGTGTTTCAGTGTTCAGTTCTTTCTTTAATTAAACATTCAACATGAACACATATCACGCTGCATTTTGGTCCTCCGATCCTTCTCGCCTCTCCTCTTCAGATGAAGAGGAGGACGACCGTGACATACGTGTTTTTTCTGGGGCCTGGAATGTTTCTGATCTCATGAACTGGTCTGGTAAAACTCTGGATCTTATTCGTAGGCTATGCCAAAATATTATTATTATAGATAGCTTCCCTTTTCATCTGTCCTTTGATTATAGGGCTGGGTTTTTCTTGTCAGATCATGTGAATTGGAAACACTCCTGGCCAAAGGTGGATCAAGCCCTATCAAACTACCACAAACCTTGTTAATATTAATTCTGAATCTGATATCAAAAGAGCCAGAGACAACAACTTCAGTGAACATCATACTCTGTAGTTTAGTGAACTACACTGAACAAAAATGTTTTGATCCCATGTTTCATGAGCTGAAATAAAAGATCCCAGAAATGTTCCATATGCACAAAATGCTTATTATTTTGTGCACACATTTGTTTACATCCCTCTTAGAAGCATTTCTCCTTTGCCAAGACAATCCATCCACCTGACAGGTGTGGCATATCTAGAAGCTGATTAAACAGCATGCTCTTTACACAGGTGCACCTTGTGCTGGGGACAATAAAAGTGCACTCTAAAATGTGCAGTTTTGTCACACAATACAATGCCACAGATGTCAAAAATTTTGAGGGAGTGTGCAATTCGCATGCTGACTGCAGGAATGTCCACCAGAGCTGTTGCCAGATCATTTAATGTTAATAAGTAAATGTTTTGTTTTCTTCTATATTGTTTGTAGTGAGTTTCATATTTATTAAACATGTGGAACTCTAAGTACGCTGCGCCTTGGTCCATTCATTCAGACGATCGTGACGCAGACTAAGTCCTTTCTAAAGGAATTATGAACTCCTCTTCTCTCAAAAGAGGAAGCCACCTCGCTGGGAGCCAAAATCTCTCTCAATTAACTCAAAAGGGCATTGGATAGCATGAATAAAAGCAAAATCCCCTGGATGGGACGGTAATTCCTCCGGAGGTCTATTTAACATTTTGGAATCAATTAGGTCCACTATTGCTCAAATGATTAATACAGCCATTCACAACGGTTCATTTGGGTGAGATTTTTTTAAAGGTAAGGATGTTAACGTGTTCTCACTATCGCCCCCTATCTTTGATAAGCACACATATTAAACTGTTTTTGGGACTTACCTAAATTGGTCCACATGGACCAAAGCGAGTTTGTTAAAAAGTGTTTATCCTCGGATAACCTCTGTCAACTATTACCTACAGGGAGCTTACATGCTTCATCAAAAACAACAGCTCTTTGGGCTGTATTATCTCTCAATGCAGAAAAAGCTTTTGATAAACTAGAATGGTCATATATCTGCTCTGACTTGGAACATATGGGAATTGTCTCCAGTTTCATTAATATGATTAAAATACTATATGCTAATCCATCAGCCATAGTTATAAAAGGCAATATCTGTTCTGCTCTGTTCAGAATCACCAGAAGCAGCAGACAAGGTGATCCAATTTCGCCTTTCCTATTCTTAATATCCATGGAAGCCCTGGCCCAAGCAAATTCATCAATCGAAGGAAATAACACAAATTACTCTAAAATCTACAGATAATTTCATCTCATTATACGCAGTTTATATTTTACTACAATGCATTCGGAAGGTATTCAGGCCCCTTCACTTGTTAGAAATGTGTCTGTGTGCTTCAGGTCGTTGTCCTGTTGGAAGGTGAACCTTTGCCCCAGTCTGAGGTCCTGAGCACTCTGGAGCAGGTTTTCATCAAGGATCTCTCTGTACTTTGCTCCATTCATCTTTCCCTCGATTCTGACTAGTCTCCCAGTCCCTCCCGCTGAAAAACATCCCCACAGCATGATGCTGCCACCACCGTGCTTCACCGTAGGGATGGTGCCAGGTTTCCTCCAGATGTGACGCTTGGCATTCAGGCCAAAGAGTTCAATCTTGGTTTCCTCAGACCAGAGAATCTTGTTTATCATGGTCTGAGAGTCCTTTAGGTACCTTTTGGCAAACTCCAAGCGGGCTGTCATGTGCCTTACTTGAGGTGTGGCTTCCGTCTAGCCACTCTACCATAAAGGTCTGATTGGTGGAGTGCTGCAGAGATGGTTGTCCTTCTGGAAGGTTCTCCCATCTCCACAGAGGAACTCTCAGTGATCATCGGGTTCTTGGTCACCTCCCTGACTAAGGCCCTGTTCCAAACTTCTTCCATTTAAGAATGATAGAGGCCACTGTGTTCTTGGGAACCTTCAATGCTGCTGACATTTTTTTGGTACCTTTCCCCATATCTGTGCCTCGACATAGTCCTGTCTCTGAGCTCTATGGTCAATTCCTACAACCTCATGGCTTGGTTTTTGCTCTGATATGAACTGTCAACTGTGGGACCTTATATAGACAGGTGTGTGCCTTTTCAAATCATGTCCAATCAATTGAATTTGCCACAGGTGGACTCCAATCAAGTTGTAGAAACATCTCAAGGATGATCAATGGAAACAGGATGCACCTGAGATACATTTAGAGTTTCATATCAAAGGGTGTCTGAATACGTTTATAAATAAGGTATTTCTGTTTTTTATTTTCAATACGTTTGCAAAAATGTTTTTTTTTTAATGTTTTGGCTTTGTCATTATGGGGTATTGTGTGTAGATTGAAGAGGGAAAAATGTATTTAATACATTTTAGAATAGAATAAGGCTAACGTAACCAAATGTTGAAAAAGTCAATACACTGTATATCTAGAGGGTTTCCCAAACTCGTGCTAGGGCAAAAACCAAAATGTGCACTCAGAGTGGGCTCCAGGACCAAGTTTGGGAAACCCTGGTCTAGACAATTGGTGAGGACTGAGAATGGGTTGACTTTTAATGGATTGTTTTTGTAACTGTAACCCCCTTTGAAAAAAAAAGACAAACCTAACCAAAAAGTTGGTCGCAAAAAAATATATAACCACCGGCCCACCAGAGGTTGGTTCCCTGGTGCTCACGGTAGGAACTGATTGCCTGTAAAAATCCATATATTCTATCAATAAATCAACTACTTTCAACATTTTAATTTAAAATAATATCCCCCTTTTCAAGTTCATATCAATAGGTGTCACTATGCACTAGCTAGTCAGAAAAGACTGACGCCATCACGGCTGCCTGTCTCCGTAGGCCTATTTGTTAAAGTTATGGTTGCCCTACGATCCATCAATTCTCTCTTTCTGCGTTAGCCATGCATCTGTTATGGTTGGATATTGTCTGTGTAGAGTGTTAGCGTTAGCTTCTGGTAGAATGATTGCATCAACCTATCTAGCTAATGTAATCTAGCTATCGATCTAGCTAGGCTCCTAAAGCTAATGTTAGTAGTTTTGTTAGCTAGCTATAGATTGGATCTTTCTTGCTAGTTTTAAAGGATGCCTAAACTGCTTTTATTAACACATACCTCATTTTCCATGAAAATTTGTGTTGGCTCTCTTATGAGGCAGGCAACTAGACAGATAGGAGTGGAGCATGAGCGAAGAATGAAACCAAGTGAATCCACCTGTCACAGCGGACGTGGGGGACGTGGGGGTTACTACGTGAAATCTCAGGGACAGGGTTGTATTCACTAGACAAAACAGAGGCAAACTGTCTTACATTTGGCACTGTCAACTTGTACAATAAGAAATGCCTGCTTTCATTTTTTCCATGTTTTTCTATGACGTGAACTAATGAATATGTCTGGTAAACACGTTTGGGGCTGCAGCTTTGAAAAATTCTGCTCAAGTTCTCAGTAACATTATGCCCACTGAGTGTAAATCCTAAAGATGAGGGACATTTTTTAGATGCAATTTATGCAAATAAAAACGGCCACACACTCAGACCCAAGCACACTCATACACAGAGTAAGATACACACACACACACACACACACACACACACACACACACACACACACGCACACACGCACACACGCACACACACGCACACACCTGTGCATACTCTCTCTCTGTCTCACACATATACACACCACCCACAGAGTATTGTTAGCCTATCAAATTGATTCCTTGTTAGGAATATCGCAGCAGCTAATAAATATTAGATAAGAAGCGGATGAAGCCTCAACCCAGGGAGGCTCCCAGTAAGGCAGGTGGTGATGCACACTCAACAGTGAAGCGCTGCCCACAGAGATTCCCCGCCAGTTATGAATTCCCTCACAGTGTGTGTTGTGGGTGGATGTCATGTGGCTGAAAGAGAGATGTATTCATCTGTATCTCCATGAAACCTCCAATTGGATTTGCCTTCTCATCATGAACTGCGCAGGATTGTAATTGCAAAGCCTCGACCGTACAGAGGGATTTCAGGGCTTAAAAGTTTACTTGCGTGAGAAGAGAAAAGAAGCTGTGCATCAGCAATTCGGTGTGTGTGTGTCTGAAAGAGCACGGGGCGAAACACTGAGCATACATTTGACATACAAGTGCCCAAATAGCATCTCATGGCTAAGCCAGACCTTTAAGAGAAATGTAGAAAATGGAGTAAAGTCTTGTGTGGGGTGTTCCCATTACCAATTTTGTCTTCATGGGCAGAATCCTAATTTGAGTGTCGCTTGTGTAGCCTAACTCTGATTTAGGCATAAATTCAATTATATCAGTGGAAGATGTGAGTGAACATTTTAGCTATGCACGTTTATCTCAAGTTACAGTGCCTTGAGAAATTAGTCACACCCCTTCGCTATGACTCTCCAAATTGAGCTCAAGTGCATCCAATTTCCTTTGGTCATCCTTGAGATGTCACTACAACTTGATTGGAGTCCACCCGTGGCCAATTCAATTGTTTGTATGTGATTTAGAAAGAAACACGCCTGTCTCTATAAGGTCCCACAGTTGACAGTGCATGTCAGAGCTGAAACTATACCACAAAGTCCAAGGAACTGTCCGTAGATCTCTGAGATGGGGAAGGGTAGAAAACAATTTCTACAGTGTTGAAATTTTCAAAGAGCACAGTGTCCTCCATCATTGGGAAATAGAAAAAATATGTAACTACCCAGACTTTGCCTAGAGCTGCCCGTCCGTCCAAACTGAGCAACCGGGACTTTGGTCATGGAGGTGACCAAGAACCAAATTACCACTATGACAGAACTACAGAGTTCCTTGGCTGAGATGGGAGAACCTGCCAGAAGGACAACAGTCTTGACAGCGCTTCATCAATCTGGGATTTATGTGAGATTGGCCAGACGGAAGCCACTCCTGAGAAAAAATGTACATGACAGGACCGCCTGGAGTCTGCATTAAGGCACGTGAAAGACTCGGAGAATAAGGAAAAATATTTTGTGGTCTGATGAGACAAAAGCGCTATGTCTGGAGAAAACCCGGCACAGCTCATCACCCGTCCAACACCATCCAGCATGGGGGTGGCAGCATCATGTATGGGTATGATTTTTAGCGGCTGGGACTGGGAGACTAGTAAGGATGCAGGGAACAATGATTGGAGCCAAATACAGGCAAATCCTTATAGAGAACCTACTTCAGAGTGCAAATGACCTTAGACTGGGGTGAAAATATACATTCCAACAGGACAATAACCCCAAGCATACAGCCAAAGCAATGCTGGAATGACTTCAAAATGAGAATGTGAAAGTCTTTGAGTGGCCCAGCCAAAGTCCAGACTTGAATCCAATTGAAAATCGGTGGAAAGACTTGAAGATTGCTGTTCTCCGCCGCTCCCCATCTAATTTAACAGAGCTTGAGAAAATCTGCAAGGGAGAATGGGAGAAAATCCCCAAATCCAGATGTGAAAAGCTGATACAGACACACCCAAGACGACACAAAGCTGTAATCGCAGCCGCACATTAATCAATTTAAAGACATGTTGACGGTTTAGCTGCACGAACATTATGTACTTTAGCTTTCCCAGCTAGCTAGCAACAAAATGTCACACTCAAGAGTCCATTGTCGTGTCTGCGCGTAAACGACATAACAAGGTATTGACTCAGTGGTGTGAATACTTATGTAAATTAGATATTTAATTTTAAATAAATGTTTAACAATTTCTAAAAACATGTTTTCACTTTATCATTATGGGGTATTGAGTGTAGATGGGTGGGGAAAAAATCTATTGAATCCATTTTGGGGCTTCCGAGTGGCGCAGCGGTCTAAAGTATTGCATCTCAGTGCTAGAGGCATCACTACAGACCCTGGTTTGATCCCAGGCTGTATGACAACCGGCCGTGGTCGGGAGACCCATAGGGTTGAATCCATTTTGGGGCTTCCGAGTGGCTCAGCGGTCTAAAGTATTGCATCTCAGTGCTAGAGGCATCACTACAGACCCTGGTTTGATCCCAGGCTGTATCACAACCGGCCGTGGTCGGGAGACCCATAGGGCGGTGCACAATTTGCCCAGCGTCGTCCGGGTTTAGGGGAGGGTTTGGCCGGGGTATACCGTCATTGTAAAATAAGAATTTGTTTGACTTTCCTAGTGAAATAAAAAAATAAAACAATTAAAAATAGAATTCAGGCTGTAACAAAACACAATGTGGAATAAGTCAAAGGAAAGAATACTTTCTGAAGGTACTGTAGCATTCTGCCCCATGAGAGGAGAGAGTATACTAACTCTATGTCGTAGGGAAATGTATTAATCTCCACTATATCGCTCTATAGAGTATTGCATTATTATTACAGGGATTAGAAACAGTTTCCAGACCTTTTTGTACCTCAAAGTCCATATTCCATGCCATCTGTTGTGTAAACACACAGGAAGAAATTTGCAGGCTTAATTTCCAAATAAATGGGAAAGATTGGCACTATCTAATTAACATAATGCAGGCTAACAGAATCTGCACAACAGATGGCACAGAGTATGGACTCAGCTTGCCTATAGACCACAGGGAAGTATGTAAGCTTTTAACAAACTTGATTTGGGGGTGAACTATCCCTTTAATGCACCATGACTATCTCTTTAATATACTATTGATATTCATATCTCCATGGCTTGATGTTACAGGACAAGACATGATCAGAACCAATATTCAGAGTATCTAAGTGATTAGGTGTAAGGGTTTACTATATAGCATACCTTCAGTAATGCTGTATGGTAAAGAAACAGGAATGTTATTCCCACAAAGCTAAAAGGGGAAGATTGAATGTGAAAATAATAACCACCTTGGTCTGACGCCTGGCTAACTAGATTATCTTCTTCTGGTAATAAGCTGGTGGAGAGAGGCAGGAAATGCATTAACTGATAAACTGTGCCTTGCTGCCCTAGCCTGTGTCCAGTATACAGGCCACCCATCATCTGCAGGCCTGCATTAGGTCCAGGTCCAGGCTCTTGCTACGACACCACAGCAGCAGCTCCTACATTGTGTATTGATGAGTGCGGGTGGATAAGATGACAGTGTTAAGTGAAACCAGAGCCCCCCGCAGTATCAGGGGGTGTGATTGAACATTTGAACTTGCTCACTTGATGAGAAAGGCCCTTCTCTACTGTAAAAGCCTGGGAGAGAAGTTAAAGCTTCTTGCTCGCCCGTCGACAACCACCACCACTGCAGGGAGAGAGAGAGAGAGAGAGCGAGGGAGAGAGAACACCTCCACTCCACTGGAGCCTTAATTATGCATGGGAGCCAGAGTGAGCAAGCAAAAAGAGAGAGAGAGAGAGCACCCTTGAATTGAAATTGAATTGAGAGAGCATCCAATGCATGTAGGATGATGAGGGGGCAGAGGGGTGAGGAGGTGGAGGTTGGGGGAGTGTGGGTTGTGTCCAGACCTAGAGCTCAAGGGCGATTGTGGGGGTGTGGGTGGTGAGCCATGGGCCATGAGCCGTGGGCTATGGACACACACAGAAGAGGCCCATGCACTCTACCCATAGGTGATTCTATTACACTGCGTTTATTTCTAAAGGAATATGAGATCATCAAAATCATAATATGAAGAGTTTGTGCAAAACTATATATACATTTTCAGAAATATTGGTGAATTAACTTTTATTGTTTAACAAACTTATGAAAGGGATTGGTGTGTTTTTTTTCACTCTCTAATCATGGCATGGGGTTGTTCAATGACCGACATATTTGTTTCAAATCTGTTTCTTGTTGGTTTTATTTCAGATAGCATTTTAGCAAAAAACATGATTATTTGTCTATCGGCCTCCCTCTCAGAGAAGTAAGTAGTTGTGCTAGGTTTTACACAGTCAAATGTTGCAAATAACTTTTTTTAAATAAAGAACTGTACAAATGATACATTTGTGGCATAATTTTTTTTTTTTTATCAATAATGAAATTATTATTACTAATTGATTGTATGTGAACTTCTGACCCACTGGGAATGTGATGAAAGAAATAAAAGCAGAAAGAAATCATTCTCTCTACTATTATTCTGACATATCACATTCTTAAAATAAAGTGGTGATCCTAACTGATCGAAAGACAGGGACTTTTTACTAGGATTAAATGTCAGGAATTGTGAAAAACTGAGTTTAAATGTAATTGGCTAAGGTGTATATAAACTTCCAACTTCAACTGTATATATATAAAACATGTCTTACCGAGCCTTTCCATAAGTCCCACGCCAGTTTCTTCAACCGTCTTCTGACTATGATTAGTGCGATGTTGATGTTGTGCCATGATGCCAGCGGATTACAGATGGCCTTTGCCCGATCGCTTATCATCTTCATTCATCAGTGAGTCGATGGCTTGAATAGTCTCGCTGGAAATGAAATAAAATGTAAAAATGTGCAGCATACAGTAAAGACCAGCAGTCGATTTATTTAGGCATTATTAGGCTTACTTTACGGTATTGTCGCCTACTGTACCTTTTCATTTTCCTGGGCTTTTGAGTTCGGTGTAAAACAGGCATCTGACGATAGTGTTTGCGAATAGCACTGTCCGTGACCAAAATCCCCAAGTCTACCAGTATTTTTGAAATGTCTCCAGTAGATTCTTATTTACAAGGACTGCCTACCCCTTCCTCCCTGTCAGGGAATTGAATCCCGGTCTCCTGCGTGCCGCATTCTCTAGTACAGATATGGCCTGCTCTTAGGCACTTTCCCATGTTTACTACAGTATGTATTGTAGGTTGTTTACTTGTCAGACTGCACAGTATCCTAATAAACCAATGCAGTTGGCTTATACAGTGAGGGAAAAATGTATAATTTTAATGGTATGTTTATTTGAACAGTGAGAGACAGAATAACAACAAACAAATCCAGAAAAACGCATGTCAAAAATGTTATAAATTGATTTGCATTTTAATGAGAGAAATAAGTATTTGACCCCTCTGCAAAACATGACTTAGTACTTGGTGTCAAAACCCTTGTTGGCAATCACAGGGGTCAGACGTTTCTTGTAGTTGGCCACCAGGTTTGCACACATCTCAGGAGGGATTTGGTCCCACTCCTCTTTGCAGATCTTCTCCAAGTCATTGTTTCAAGGCTGACGTTTGGCAACTCGAACCTTCAGCTCCCTCCACAAATGTTCTATGGGATTAAGGTCTGGAGACTGGCTAGGCAACTCCAGGACCTTAATGTGCTTCTTCTTGAACCACTCCTTTGTTGCCTTGGCCGTGTGTTTTGGGTCATTGTCATGCTGGAATACGCATCCACGACCCATTTCAATGCCCTGGCTGAGGGAAGGAGGTTCTCACCCAAGATTTGACAGTACATGGCCCTGTCCATCGTCCCTTTGATGCGGTGAAGTTGTCCTGTCCCCTTAGCAGAAAAACACCCCCAAAGCATAATGTTTCCACCTCCGTGTTTGACGGTGGGGATGGTGTTCTTGGCGTCATAGGCAGCATTCCTCCTCCTCCAAACCCAGCGAGTTGAGTTGGTGCCAAAGAGCTCCATTTTGGTCTCATCTGACCATAACACTTTCACCCAGTTGTCCTCTGAATCATTCAGATGTTCATTGGCAAACTTCAGACGGGCATGTATATGTGCTTTCTTGAGCAGGGGGACCTTGCGGGCGCTGCAGGATGTCAGTCCTTCACAGCGTACCGTGTGTTACCAATTGTTTTCTTGGTGACTATGGTCCCAGCTGCCTTGAGATCATTGACAAGATCCTCCTGTGTAGTTCTGGGCTGATTCCTCACCGTTCTCATGATCATTGCAACTCCACGAGGTGAGATCTTGCATGGAGCCCCAGGCCGAGGATGATTGACAGTTCTTTTGTGTTTCTTCCATTTGCGAATAATCGCACCAACTGGTGTCATCTTCTCACCAAGCTGCTTAGCGATGGTCTTGTAGCCCATTCCAGCCTTGTGTAGGTCTACAATCTTGTTGTCACACCCTGACCATAGTTTGCTTTGTAGGTTTCTATGTTTTGTTTGGTCAGGGTGTGATCTGAGTGGGCATTCTATGTTACATGTCTAGTTTGTCTATTTCTATGTTTGGCCTGATATGGTTCTCAATCAGAGGCAGGTGTTAGTTATTGTCTCTGATTGGGAACCATATTTAGGTAGCCTGTTTGGTGTTTGGTTTTGTGGGTGATTGTTCCTGTCTCTGTGTTTGCACTAGATAGGGCTGTTTTGGGTTTTCACGTTTCTTGTTTTGTTAGTTTGTTCATGTGTAGTTGCTTTATTAAAGAAACATGAATAGTAACCATGCTGCGTTTTGGTCTGCCTCTCCTTCACCGCAAGAAAACCGTTACACTTGTCCCTGACATCCTTGGAGAGCTCTTTGGTCTTGGCCATGGTGGAGAGTTTGGAATCTGATTGATTGATTGCTTCTGTGAACAGGTGTCTTTTATACAGGTAACAAACTGAGTTTAGGATCACACCCTTTAAGAGTGTGCTCCTAATCTCAGCTTGTTACCTGTATAAAAGACACCTGGGAGCCAGATATCTTTCTGATTGAGAGGGGGTCAAATACTTATTTCCCTCATTAAAATGCAAATCAATTTATAAAATTTTTGACATGCGTTTTTCTGGATGTTTTTGTTGTTATTCTGTTTCTCACTGCTCAAATAAACCTACCATTAAAATTATAGACTGATCATTTCCTTGTCAGTGGGCAAACGTACAAAATCAGCAGGAGATCAAATACTTTTTCCCTCACTGTATCTTCAAAATGCTTTATTATCCAAATGTAAAAGCATATACTGTACAGTACTGTATTTCTTCATCAGCATCTTTATGCCTTCGTTAATAAAATTATGATAAAATACTATTTCAAAATGCAGATGTTAATTTAGTTATGGATCCGTAATGAATTACTATTGGATAAATATCACTGATTTACAGAAATATTGGAACAAAGTTATCTAATGAAGGCAATAAATTTAGAATCCTCCAATGTCACGTTGTACAGCGCCATATTTTCCATTCCATCCTAACGGAAACCCTGAGGGTTTTGTTTTTCTCGGAATAGAAACACCATAATGTTAATCAAATTAATTAAGCCACATTTCTTAAAATCAATCCCATATGCTATGTTATTACAAAAAACGGTTTTAAATTCTCTGGTAATGCCAATATGGAAGACTATCAAATGCTTCTCAAAGATGCCCTCTGGTGGTCAAACTAGCACTAACTTGCATTAACAGAAAAAAAATAACATTTTGCAGCAGCCCGCAAGGTGGGCTCCAGTGCGACGCAATTTTTAAAAGAGGAACCACTATATATGGCTCTGTCCCATTCGTGAACACCCTCAATATGATACATTTTTACATTTGAGTCATTTAACAGACACTTTTATACAGAGCGACTTATAATTAGTGCATTCATCTTACTCTAACTGCACTGTTCAATTTACAGTAGCTATTACAATGAAAGAAAACCATGCTATTGTTTGAAGAGAGTGCACAATTTTAAACAGTTATTAAGAAGTTATTAACTTCTTGCGTTGAGCCATCCCGGATCCGGTATCGTGACTACAGCCTCAAGCTCATTACCATAACGCAACGTTAACTATTCATGAAAATCGCAAATTAAATTAAATTAATATATTTGCTCTCAAGCTTAGCCTTTTGTTAACAACACTGTCATCTCAGATTTTCAAAATATGCTTCTCAACCATTGCAAAACAAGCATTTGTGTAACAGTATTGATAGCTAGCATAGCATTTAGCGTAGCATTTAGCATTAGCATTCAGCAGACATTTTCACAAAAACCAGAAAAGCATTCAAATAAAATCATTTACCTTTGAAGAACTTCGGATATTTTCAATGAGGAGACTCTCAGATAGCAAATGTTCAGTTTTTCCTGAAAGATTATTTGTTTAGGACAAATCGCTCCGTTTTCTGCGTCACGTTTAGCTACGAAAAAAACCTGTATCCAGGATTGTGTAAATCTATCCGCAAGCTCATTAGCATAACACAACGTTAACTATTCATGAAAATCGCAAATGAAATGAAATTAATCTATTTGCTCTCAAGCTTAGCCTTTTGTTAACAACACTGTCATCTCAGATTTTCAAAATATGCTTTTGAACCATAGCTAAACAAGCATTTGTGTAACAGTATTGATAGCCTAGCATAGGATTATGCCTGGCTTTCAGCATGCAACATTTTCACAAAAACCAGAAAAGGATTCAAATAAAATAATTTACCTTTGAAGAACTTCAGATGTTTTCAATGAGGAGACTCTCAGTTAGATAGCAAATGTTCCGTTTTTACAAAAAATATTATTTGTGTAGGACAAATCGCTCCGTTTTGTTCATCACGTTTGGGTAAGGAATAAAATATATATATATATTAAGTCATTAAAACGCGAACTTTTTTCCAAATTAACTCCATAATATCGACAGAAACATGGCAAACTGATGTTTAGAATCAATCCTCAAGGTGTTTTTCACCTATCTATCGACGATAAATCCTTCGTGGCAGTTGACTTTCTCTTCTGAAGAAATGGACCTACAGATTACGCAATAATTTCGACACAGGACACCGGGCGGACACCTGGTAAATGTAGTCTCTTATGGTCAATCTTCCAATGATATGCCTACAAACACGTCACAATGCTGCAGACACCTTTGAGAAACGACACAAAGGGCAGGCTCATTCCTGGCGCATTGACAGCCATATAAGGAGACATTGGAACACAGCGCCTTCAGAATCTGGGGCATTTCCAGTATGAAACTTCATCTTGGTTTCGCCTGTAGCATTAGTTCTGGGGCACTCACAGATAATATCTTTGCAGTTTTGGGAACGTCAGAGTTTTGCCTTTCCAAAGCTGTCAATTCCATGCATAGTCGAGCATCTTTTTGTGACAAAATATCTTGTTTAAAACGGGAACATTTTTTATCCAAAAATTAAAAGAGCGCCCCCTATCTCGAAGAGGTTAATAAACAAATTAGGTACATTTGGGCAGTCTTGATACAACATTTTGAACAGTAATTTAATGGTTCATTGGATCAGTCTAAAACTTTGCACATACACTGATGTAAATCTAAAACTTTGCACATACACTGATGTAAATCTAAATTGCAGCTAGGCTGGAATAATACGTCTTTCTCTTGCATTTCAAAGATGATGGTACAAAAAAAATCTTCTTTGTATTATTTTTTACCAGATCTATTGTGTTATATTCTCCTACATTCCATTCACATTTCCATAAACTTCAGTGTTTCTTTTCAAATGGTACCAAAATATGCATGTCCTTGCTTCAGGGCCTGAGCTACAGGCAGTTAGATTTGGGGATGTCATTTTAGGCGAAAATTGAAAACAAGGGGCTAATCCAACACGTCAGTCGTAGTCAATACATTTTCCCTCAATACATAATAATAATCAGCAAAGTCAGTTGTAGTAGGAAAATATGATTTAAGATCAGTGGAGGCTGATGAGGGGAAGACGGCTCATAATAATGGCTAGAATGGAGTTAATGGAATGGTATCAAACAGTTTTCATGTGTTTGATACCATTCCATTGACTTCATTCCAGCTAGAACACTCCATTCCAGCCATTATTATGAGCAGTCCTCCCCTCAGCAGCCTCCACTGTTTAAGATACTCTGTGAAGAGGTACTCTGATTTGTTGAAAAAACAATACGCCACTGACTTTGTGTTGAAACGTTAAGTGTCAGGTGTAGTAAGTGTCAAAGGTGGAAAATGTACAGGCTATTTTGGATCCCCAGAACAGACAATACTGCACAAAGGGTAGCTGTTAAATACACAATCTTTATTGTAGAAAATTCATAGGGAGTAGACAGTACTCGTTGGTAGGGCAAAACAAAAACTAACACACATGGACAGTGGGGCCACCTAGGGCCCTACAGTGGCAAGAACTGACCCTAACAATGACCAGAGGTACAGACAGGCAGTGTAAACCAAAAGGGCAAATTCATGCAGCAAAAAGTAAATATCAAACAGCAAATCCCAAACTTGGGATCCAAAACCACACGATTCTGTTTCAATGAGGAGCACACTAAAACAACGCAACACACTATGGCACAGCAAACTATGCAACTTTCTCAATATCACACGTAAAGAGTGGCAAACAAGGTACCAAAACTAGCCAGAGGAAACCAAGCATAAAGCATCTTTAGCCTAACCTCACTCTTTAGAGATGTTGACAAGTTTGAGTACTATAAATAAGTGTAGCCAATCAGGATACCGAACCAGCCACCACAGGCTAGATTCATTTCTTTACAGTCTGTTTGGGGTTCTTCTCTCGCAGTAGCTGACGTCACTCTGCTGCGACAGTCTCCGTGGTAACAGCGGTAAACATGGAAGTGGTGCTTCCGGCTTGCTTAGTTCGGTAGTTAGTAGTGACTGGAGGAGCGAACACAAAGCAGGGTTCAATGGAAAGCCTGACAAACAGACAGTAGAAGAGACTCACGCATTTCAGAGAGACACTAGGAAGTGCGTTGTCGCTTGTCCCTTCTCAACTCCCTTGGCTTTGCTCTCTCCGTAGACGGGTGCTTCAGCATCTCTGTGGGCATCCGAATCCAGACCAGCGGAGATGACTTGGAAGGAGCAGGACAAAGCAAATGAATACTCAGAACACTCAAATGCAATAGAGTCTCATTCAAACGTAACTTTAGGAAAGGCTTTGTCTGCGTTGATCCCCACTCCAGTTGTCCTCGGCAGCTGTGTTCCTCCCTGGAGTGGCACGTCAACTTCCTCCTTCCACCGGCGTCCTGGATGAGTCTCTGCTCGGCTCTTTTATTCGGTGTCCGCTGGATCTGGCGGCTAACAAGGACTAATCTAATCTCTCCTCGTCTCCGGGGACAGATTGCAGATGAAGAATTCCAATTAACTCGAGGAAAAGAGACAGCAAGAGAGAGAGCGACCGGTACAAAACAACAATGCTGTTCTCCCCTCATGTCCTATAGTCCGTACATACATCCCACAGTTCTAGTCCTTTAGGCTACTAAAATCAAATCAAATTGTATTGGTCACACACACATATTTAGAAGATGTTATTACGGGTGTAGTGAAATGCTTGTGTTCCTAGCTGAAACAATGCAGTAGTATCTAACATTTCACAACAATGCGCACAAATCTAAAAGTAAAAGAATGGAATTAAGAAATATATAAATATTACATTGAGCAATGTCGTAGTGGCATTGACTAAAATACAGTAGAATAGAATACAGTATATATATATATGAGATGAGTAAAGCAGTTTGTAAACATTATTTAAACATTATTAAAGTGAGTATTGTTCCATTATTAAAGTGGCCACTGATTCCAAGTCTATGTACTGTATATAGGGCAGCAGTCTCTAAGGTGCAGGGTTGCGTAACCAGGTGGAAGCTGGCTAGTGATGGCTATTTAATAGTCTGATGGCCTTGAAAGAGAAGCTGTTTTTCAGTCTCTCGGGGCCAGCTTTGATGCACCTGTACTTGCCTCTCCTTCTGGTTGATATCAGGGTGAACATGCCATGGTGGTTGTCTATGATGGTCTGTTTGGCCTTCTTGTGACATCGGGTGCTGTAGGTGTCCTGGTGGGCAGGTAGTTTGCCCCCGGTAATGCATTGGGCAGACCGTACCACTCTCTGGAGAGCCCTGCTGTTGTGGGCGGTGCAGTTGCCAGGATGGATGCTCTCAATTGTGCATCTGTAAAATGTTGTGAGAGTTTTAGAGGCAGTGCAATGACGATTGCATCATCTGTGGCTCTATTGGGGCGGTAAGCAAATTGAAGTGGGTCTAGGGTGTCAGGTAAGGTAAGGTAGAGGTGACAATATCATTGTCCATCACCAGTGGTGTAATGTATTTAAGTAAAAATACTTTAAAGTACTACTTAAGTCATTTTTGGGGGTATCTGTACTTTACCTCACTATTTATATATTTTTGACTACTTTTACTTTTACTTCACTAAATTCCTAAAGAAAATATTGTACTTTTCACTCTATACATTTTCCCTGACAACCAAAATTACCCGTTACATTTTGAGTGCTTAGCAGGACAGGACAATTGTCAAAGAGAACACGTGGTCATCCCTACTGCCCCTTCTTTAATCAGAACAACAGTTTTCAGGTGTGCTAACATAATTGCAAAAGGGTTTTTCTAATGATCAATTAGCCTTTTAAAATTATAAACTTGGATTAGCTAACACAACGTGCCATTGGAACACAGGAGTGATGGTTGCTGATAATGGGCCTCTGTACGCCTATGTAGATATTCCATTAAAAACCGGCATTTCCAGCTAAAATAGTCATTTACAACATAAAAAATGTTTACACTGTATTTCTGATCAGTTATTTTAACGGACAAAAAATGTGCTTTTCTTTCAAAAACAAGGACATTTCTAAGTGACCCCAAACCTTTGAACGGTAGTGTAAGTGTTAAATGAATAGTAATAAGTGTCATTTAATTTTTCCAGATCTGATTGTCATTTAAAATAATAAAAAATAAGTGTTTAAAGATTTGTATTGAAATTATTCCACTATTATGACATAGAAAGAGACAGACCAAATGAATAGCAAGCAGCACCAGCTAAGCACCAGCATTCAGGAGTATTTTTTCAACATCCCACTGGCAGTAAACAGCTCAGTCACAGGAGAGATGGAAGGTGCAGTGGTGCAATGGGGAGCAGCTGTGACAGAGCAGCTGGGGTAATCGTGTCTGGGGCCTCATTCCCTCTTTCGCTCCCTCTCACTCTCACACACACACACGCACACACATACACACACACACACACTCTCCCTTCTCTCCCTTCTCTCTCTTCCCCGCTCTCAGAGTCTGTGGCAGGTCACATCGTCTAGCGAGAGGTGAAGACATTTCCCTGGCACGGGCGCCCGCCACCGCATTCCAGGGCAGATGCGGGCACAGCTGAATCTGTATGACCTCTCCAATCAGTATCAACAGTAGGCCCCTCAGAGAACACACCCGCCACGGCATCAAACATTAGAGCGAGCACAGGGCTGGTTAGTAATTGCATCACATTAAGAGCTGGCGCTGCCAAGTGAAATGGCATCACGTCGGGAGTTATCGCAGCATACGGAGCGATAGCATCACTGTAGAGTAAACATAGAGGCAGAGAAAAAGAGAGAGAGCATAGTATCACAGTTAGGATACAAAAACAAGGCAATAGTGAGCACCCTGTTACCCATGTTAGTGGTTGTGGAGAGAGCCGAGGATAATAATGGCGTTAGCCACATCACAACAACAATACTCGAGGAATACCCCTCACTTAGTCCTACCTACCTTATTGGTACAGAAGGATAAGAAGACTGGATGGGATGCCACCACATTGCTGCGGTCAGGTAGCTGTTACCTGTCAGGCAGTTTGCAAACAGTGGCTATGGAGGAGAACATAAGAGGATGCTATTTACATAAAGAAGATTGGGACATTGGTCTATCGCATTACACCTGTGCGTAAGTCAGTCAGGGCACGAGCGTCTGCTAAACAGATCAGAGGTAACGTATCCTATAGTTGATACAGCATAGGGCAATAGCATCAGATGAGTCTTGGGGCAGCAAGGAGCGATTGCATCACGTTAGAGCCAAATAGGCCTGCAGTAACAGTAGTCCGCTGCTCCCATACTGCCCTCTACCAGCTCAGTCTATTAGTTCAGCATCACTACCTCCCAGTGGCCAAGGTTATTGTAAGGCACTGATAATGTCTTAGATGTGTGTGTGGACGTGTTTAACTATTCTTGTGGGGACCAGAACGAACAAAAGTATGACCAACCGGGGACATTTCTTTTAGTCCCCACGAGGTCAATTGCTATTTCTAAGGGGTTTAGGGTTAAGGATATAATTAGTGTTAGGATTAGAACGACGTTAAGGGTTAGAATTAGGAGCAAGAGTATGGGTTAGGGTCAGGTTTAGAGTTAGAGTTAGGGGTTAGGGAAAATAGCATTTTGAATGGAACTGAAATGTGTGTCCCAACAAGACTTTGTGCGTGTGTATATATGTATATATACATGTGTTCCGGCATTGTGCTGACCTGATTAACTGGATATAATGACTTGCATATGGATGAACAGACTATAGGGCCAGAAGGGATTAAGGGAGTACAGTTAATTAATTGATTTTGGTCTGTAGCGGTAGGGGGGGGGGGCTATAGGCTATAGTGTAAAGTAATAGGGTCGAAAGGCTACTTAGACTTATGGTACGGTCCCCGTGCATCAAGTCTCTTCATCTCCCCCATTACAGTACCTCACCACTGGGATCTATACAAGTACACCAAAAAAGGAACTATTAGACAATTGTGCGATGATTCCCTTAACCCATTTCCATCCTCAAAAAGTATTGCTTTGAAGTGTCTTATAAATGTCACATCAAAAGTGTATCTGGACATTACAAACTGTATTTAACCAAATTAAGTGGATTCATAAATCCCTGGACATTGGATGGTTGAGCAGGCAGGGACGTGGGCAACTCGTCTTACCGAGGGACCCAACAAGGCCACTGTTACCTTCCTGTGATCACGACGTGTCACGACCAGCCACAGCCCACCATCACTCACCAGAGGCCATCCTGTAAACTAGTGGGCACCGTCATCCACTTGATCATTTCATTGTCACGTCCTTCCGATTCTAAGATACTCGTCTTGCATGACACCAAGTCCGTCTCAGACTGCGGCAGCCCTAATATGGACACCGTAGCAATGGTTTCATCTTGCGTCGTATGACGTGTTTCACCTTTTTAGGCCTCTTGCAAGACGAACCCGATGCTGGGCAAAAAAAAGATCCTGATATAACCCAACAACAACCCATTCGTATGATATGCGCCAAAGATGTTTTCAACTTCTAGTGTTTATTAGGTGTTATATAAGGCACAGATAATACAGTCCTAGCACCTCCAGTCATCAGTGCATATCAAAACAGCCTGAGACAGGGCTGCAGGTAAAACTGTCCCAGTCTGCTGTTCTGCACCTGAGGAGGAGATTCCCTAGGGAGGCATGATCACAGGATGTTCCTGCTGCAGCTGTCACTGGTCATGTCTTTTAACGGTCACCACCGAACACAGAGCCCAGGTAGAGAGAGGAGAGATGAATTTAGTACACTTTGTGTACCCATACATGCATTCCAACATGCTTGCACATACTCTACATGTATACCTAGACAGACACACACACACACACACTTCTAACGTTTCTAACCAAGACACTTTTACTGTTGGAAACAGGAGTCTTGTGAGTCATTTAATTTACATGAAAATCGACACCCGCCATTCCAACGTACTCTCCTGGCTCGCACGTGTGTGTGTGTGTGTGTGTGTGTGTGTGTGTGTGTGTGTGTGTGTGTGTGTGTGTGTGTGTGTGTGTGTGTGTGTGTGTGTGTGTGTGTGTGTGATAGACTGTGGGTGCTAGAAGAGAAGGTGTTATTCTCTAATGCAGCCTTCTTCAACTCTAAAACTTGGGCAGCGTTATACAGAGTTTCCATTCATTACCATTGCAAGTTTAGAACCTTCAGTATCTCTCTCAAGAGTAAAATTGTACAGAGGTAGTCGTCTAAATCAAATCAAACTTTATTTGTCACATGCACCGAATACAACACCTTACAGTGAAATGATTCATTACAAGCCCTTAACCAACAGTGCAGTTCAATAAAGAGTTAAGAAAATATTTACAGAATAAACTAAAGTAAAAATAATAAAGTAACACAATAAAATAACAATAACGAGACTATTTACAGGGGATACCGGCACCAAGTCAATGTGTGGGGGTACAGGTTAGTCGAGGTAATTTGTAGGGGTGAAGTGACTATGCATATAGATAATAAACAGCAAGTGGCAGCAGTGTAAAAAATAAATGGTGGGTGGGAGGTTTCAATGTAAATAATCCAGTGGCCATTTGGTTAATTGTTTGGCTGACTTGGCGCTCCGGTACCGTTTGCCGTGCGGTAGCAGAGACAACAGTCTATGACTTGGGTGACGAATCTTATCAAAAGCTATTTAATGTTGTGTTCATTATGAATAATTACTGGCTATACTGATGATTATCTTATAATCAGATTGGAGATTTTATCAGGAAGAGATCAAGTACCTGAAGGTAAATGGCACCGTTATATGGATTGTAGAAACAAACTATAGACAGGAAGGACATTGGTAGCAATTAGATATAGAAGTGACAGAATGAGCTCAATATCTGGCAAATCAGTGGTTCTCAGTCACTCACTATTTGGTCAAATAAGAGCAACTATAATAGTGAAATGCAGACAACGCAATGTTCATATACAATAGATATCTGATGCCCTCTGGTGGCCGACAACACACTGCAAACACACTACTTGCCTTTCCAACCCCAATGGTCACGCCTAGAAGAGATACAGCGTTTGTCAAATTAACGTAAAAGAAATCTAACGTTAATTTGACAAAAACTGGATACCTTCTAGCCATGACCCAACCCAACCAGTATTGGTTGTGGACGGTTAATCCCATTTAATATCACTGATTTCAGGACATGACAAGAAATTCTCAATATATTTGTTTCTCTCTCAAGTTAATCAACCTTGCAGGAAATGCAGTAAGCCTAATATATAGGGTTAAATTTAAAGAATTACTGGTTACCCCCCCAGAGGCACCCCCATTAGTGTTGAAATATAAACATGTGCACCCCTATACAATGTTGGTTCATCACAGAATTTATAGGACACCTTCAAAAGTCAATGTGCAATTTGAACCGCAACTGTGGGCAATCAATGTGAACAGTGATCATTCGATATTAGGCTTATTGGATAGATAATTTCAGTGAGTCAATAACCTACTACGGGAGGTGAAAGTAAAATGAGACATTTTTATTTATTTAACTAGGCAAGTCAGTTAAGAACAAATTCTCATTTACAGTGACAGCCTAGGAACAGTGGGCTAACACGTTAGCCACTAGGCTACCTGCTGCCCCTTTTAACAACTATCCCCTGGTTTTAAGCCAGGAAACCAACCATCCGTCTTTTTCCATATAGCCACTTCTAACAGACACCAAAATAGAGCTCGCCAGTTTGTAGTCTTAAAAAACGGAAATGATTCACTTCTGCTTCATTTAGCCATTCCTATGAGCAAAGGAAGGAAAATGCTTTTGGGATAAACGCCGAAAATAAGGTCGGAGGTTAACACAGGCTTAGGAGATCTACAACGGTAATATTCTATGTATGTGACGCCTTTATAGCCTTCCCCCTTGGGTTCTCAGTTGATACGGACCACATCTGGCTAATGTGAACTACAATCCCAACGCTATGTTTTAACGTTTAGAAACGCTATTAAATCCTCGCTAGCGTTACGGTTTTTGAAACCTTGCCTGGTGCAACTTTGCTAAACTGCATACAGTAAGTTTATCTTTTATATTAAAAACAGTATTTCTTGCTCACCTGAACGTTAAGTTCCAAATGTTTCCAAAACTGTATTGCAAGCGATGCGTATTCGCATATAGACAGAGCATTTGGGCAGCATTGGTGTAATGCAATGGAATTGGAGATATTGAACAAAATCCACAGGTGATTATAATTTTTTTAGCTCAAATTAGCCAATAAATTTGGCATAAATGAAAGGACACGATACGATTGACATGGTTGAAAACTGTATCTCTAGGCCTGCTTGGTGTCTATCACTGCCAGTTCCACCTGTTAATTATTGACCGGCACCATATTGCCATTAACCCCTGAAATGCTACTCTGCTGGTGAAATACAGGTAATCACCAGGTGTCACAATAAAACAAACAAAAAATTGGTTTTATAAAGATATTTATTTTTTCCAAATAACGTTTTTAATACATTTCATACTAAATTATTATGCATTCTGTAATATTCTGTAATGTAACACTTTTTATTTTCATTCAAAATGGCTAACACCATCTGAGCTGACATAACACAACAGTAACCATATATTAGCCCCTATTCTACAGGTTAAATGTTCCACTATATAGTGGCATCTGTAGTGCTTATCATATCTGATGGGATATTAGCCCCCCCCCAGACACACACACACACACATACACACACACACACTGTGCGGTTAAAGGGATTTGTGTTATGGTGTCTTAGTTGGAGCACTTGGCCCAATCCGATTCATCCTTATCAGAGAGCGTCAACCGGATTTCGTGTCTATTCAGACCGAGTATGATTTGGGAGCTGTAATCTGGCTACTGCCATACAGACTTTTGAAGGGATTTTCTCTGCCTTTTTCAATGATGTACACTGATGAAGATTGTAATGAGAATGGAAATTGTTTCAAGTGGAGTGAGAGGGCAGGTGGATCATTTGATCTTTACTAGAGGGGGATGCTCTGTGGGGATGATGCCTTCTCTATGACACATGGATCGATTGCATTTCAACTGTATAGCACATGTCGCTATAGGTTTCAAAGCACTTTCAACATGGCATGGAGCTCGCAACACATTGTGGAGAAGTGAGGGGTTATTGTCCCTGTTTGAAGTCAGAAAAGCATGGTTTGCATAAGACAGACAACTGTTAAGTGACCTCCACTCACCGATGATCTTCAAAAGCTTTATTACATTGTGTTTCAAGATGAACAGGAAGGTTTCTTGACAACTCTCATTTGGCATTCATTGTTGTCCTTCATTGTGCAGGTGAGAATCAAGTATAATATTAATGTGATAAATAATACAAATTATTATTATGATAAATAAAGCCTCTTTCGACAACATTCTTTCCGTCTTGATTTTATCATTACACAAGTCCTTCCACAACAATACTCTAATGATTAGATTAACACACAATTCATGATATCAAGAAAACAACATGAACATTTCTGTAGAACTAACTGCATTAGCTCTAATGCAAAGGTTTGGCAACTGCAAAATGGCCCTTCAAACATCCCAACCAATGTAAATAAACCTGATTTTAACCTATTCCATCATTCCAATGGCTAACCAAGCAATGGCTGACCAACAATTCCTTGTGAAATGTTATTCTTGCCTAGCATTAGTCTAGCATTAGCTTTAGCTTAGCAATACTGGACCAGCTCGCTCATGGTGCAGCCGGATCGGCAGCACACCCCAGCAGGCCCCACGTCTCGGCGGGTACGGGAGGACACGGTGTACCCCAGAGGGACGGTTGAAGGCTCCATGTCCCCCTGGACCTGCGGTGTGCTGGGAAACCCTGGATGGGTCTGCTGGTCTTCTGTCATACTCTCTGTGGAGTCCTGGTCATCTTGCTGTGTCACCACATCTTCACCAGTCTCTGAAGTCCTCAGGTTGGAAAACTGATTGCTGTTCAGCCAATCCAGAATTACCCCTGTAGAAGGAAAAAACAGAATTAGGCATCATTCACAATGTAGGCAGATGTCAGCAGAGGTGTCATGCCTATAGGGGGCACAAGAGCACATGCCCCCTCAGAATTGAATTTGTTATTTTTATTTAACATTTATTTAACTAGGCAAGTCTGTTAAGAATACATTCTTAGTTACAATGCAGCCTACTCCTGCTAAACCCGGGAATCGAACCAGGGTCTGTAGTGATGCCTCCAGCAGTAAGATACTTAGACTGCTGCGCCACTCAGGATTTGTCCTGTTTTGACCTTTTGTAGATGTTAAATGAGTTACTGAACTTAATTTTTAAGCCCAAGTTTTGTCAAAATTGTTTATAAAAATATCTGTCAGTGGTATTTTGCGGGGGGGGGCACTCTGGCTGGAACCCCCTACTCTCCCTAGTAAGTGTTTACTTCGAAGGTGCACCACGGAGCAAGAAAAAGAGTTAAGAGTGACACACAGGGTTTGATTTGATTTTAGTAGTCAGTGATGGGCAGCACTCGCAGGAGGTATGTTTGTAAATTAATTTGATCAAGCTATGTAGCCTATTCATTCCTTCTTGATGAATAAATAAAACAAAAATGTTTCTTTGTTTCTCTGAAATACTACCACCTAGCAATTTTATAAAGTTGGCTTTAGCTAGCTAGCCAGATAGGTTCCCAATCTCCCGACCTTCTAACTAGCTAACAAGCCATTTCAGGCTATCAATCAAATTAGAGTAGATTGTCTAACTATCTTAGCTATCTGCTGGAAGGTTGCTGGACTTTAGCAACCAATTACTAAATGCACTGATTAAGACTCACATCTTTTAACCAGATTTTGCAGAGATACAGAGTAAACATATTTAGTTTCTTGAAAAAAGAACCACCAGTCAGGAGGATACAGACAGCTCAAGAGGTAAGCTTAGATATGCAGAAAAAATGCTTGTTTTAAATGTAATCTGGCACGCTAAGTCTAATATCATGATATTATTGTATTAATTATGACTCCATGATATGTGCCTGTATTGATGATATGTGTTATGTACTGTTTTGTAATTTGTATGTAATATCTTAGGCATGTTATTGCTGTATATTGAGATGTGTGATTTACAGTCAGAAGGACACCCTCATTAAAATGACAATGGGACAGGTGAAGAAGATATGCTGAGATAACCTATGCAGAAAAAAATCATGATGATTATGGCTCTGTTCCAGGTGATTGAAAAATGCTCAATTCTAGGGGTTCTCAGGAGGGGTTCTCCAACTCCATCCTCATATACTTCGTGCTTTGGATGTCAGCTTGTTTGAGAAGAGGATTCCATTTACCTCCAACCTCTATTCTCGTCCCACTGGGCACAGACGTCAATTGAATGTCTATCCCACGTCATTCTTTGAAATGACGTGGAAACAATGTTGATTCAACCCGTGTGTACCCAGTTGGATGCGTTTTAGTATAGAAAATACATGTATGCCTTTCGGATTCAACTAAACTGAACTCCGGCACAAACAGCAGCATAATAAACATATGAAAACAAGCTATTAGGTCCTTGAGAGTTGTACTCACTGTGGTGGTTGACGGGGTGTTGTCCAAGCTCCGGAGTGGAGCGCCTCAGTCTGGAGCTCCCACACGATGTGACTACCATACGGATAAACTCTCTCCCACACAGCTTCACCCTGGCATCCTGCCCGTGGGTCCCATACACCCCAACCATGAGAACTACCACAAGAGACACAAGACACTTAGCATCCATGATGTTGATGAGGATGTTTGCGCCCAAGTGAATCACACAAACAGCAAATCGATGCAGCAGGTATGGTACGATGAGGAGGGATGTGATGTGTAGCTTGTGAGAGCTTCCTAGAGCCTTATATAGTGCCCTGCTGTCTATGCCAGGCCCGGGATTCTCATAAGGAGCCATTCGCCCTTGGCCAAGGAAAAGGATGTCCTGATCTTGAGATCACTACATGTCAAAGAGAGTTCCCCTCAAGGCTGGAACTCTCATTTGAGATAAATACATATCAAATGGTGATCTATAGCATGGGGTTTATGAACTGGGGTTAGTGGTGCAAGTATAGGAAAATGAATACTTCCAGGTGATCTGAAATTGTTTTTCCTTTTCATTATAAAGATTAAGTTTACTCATATTCAAGAAAAGCCTCTTATGGCCCCAAAACCATAGGGTGATCCATATATTGACCTGATGGATAATAAATCTGATTTTTGTTATAGGTAGCCCAGTGGCTAAGGAGTTGGACCTGTGGCTGAAAGGTGGCTGGTTTGAATCCTGGGCCAGGCGCTGAGAAAAAGGGAGTGGGTGGAAGACTCATTTCCATTGTTCTCTGTAACATATGGACAATGAAGTTGCTGTGTTGTATCCTACCATTATGAAATATTTCATTATCTAACCCTGATGAGCCTCTACTGTGAAAATATGGCGCATAACTTACTCCGTAAATCTTCACATTTAGGGACTTTTTATTATTTGAAAATGTTGATATGTGTATGTATTCTCTGTGATTAGTTTGCATATTTTCTTTGAGAAGTGTTATTTACCAACTGTGGCTATGTGTCTGGACTTATCTAGAAGAAGGGGAGCTAATAAAATCAGGATGCAGGTGCAAAACAAAGTCAAGGATAATGACTTACCATGCGCATTCATACCACAGCTTCATATTTCAAACATTTGTTGAATACGGACATTATGCGGTACTTGGCATTGAGCTTCAGTTACATCTTGTTTTGTTCGTCTCAAAATAAAATATGCAGACAATAAAATTCAAAGTGCATCATATCTAGAATAGCAATATCAAGGAGTCCCATGGGGGAGTCACAGCCGTCACACGGACTCCTTTCACTGTGTGTGTGTGTGTGTGTGTGTGTGTGTGTGTGTGTGTGTGTGTGTGTGTGTGTGTGTGTGTGTAGCCTTGGGTGCATTCCCTGTCTTTCCCTACTTGGCTCCAGGTTGACGCTAGAAGACACCGCCAGGCGACTGGCTTCTCGATTTAATTGATGTGGAACATTTTTCGTCATGAATCTTGTTCTGGAGGCAGCTCTGCAGACTGGTCACTAGCTGGCACAGCCACAAAGTCATAAAATCAGATTTTAAACCTAACCTTAACCACACTGCTTACCCTAACCTTATATTAAGACCAAAACAGCTCATTTTTGTTTTCATGAATTTTTACAATATAGTCCATTTTGAATTTGCCATCTAGCAGAAATCTTTCAGTTGTCAATCCAGGGCAAGATTCATGACAATAGGTTGACGTTGCTAGCTTGTACTTATTTAACTCAGCCTGCCTGGTCGACCAGCTAGCCAGACAGTTTTATTTAGCTAACATTAGCTAGCTACTGTAACTGTTATTGTAGCTTTCTGTTTTTATTTTTCCTTTATTTAACTAGGCAAGTCAGTTAAGAACAAATTCTTATTTTCAATGACGGCCTAGGAACAGTGGGTTAACTGTCTGTTCAGGGGCAGAACAACAGATTTGTACCTTGTCAGCTCAGGGGTTTGAACTTGCAACCTTCCGGTTACTAGTCCAACACTCTAACCACTAGGCTACCCTGCCGCCCCTGCCGTTTGTATGTGGCTTGCACTTCAATGGCATCCCTCGAGGAGATTTTCTTGTATCTTTCCAACCAGGCGAAGTACTATGAAGGCACCACTGATCTCGACAAGAGGCGCAACATTCAGAGAAATTCACAAGCAGTTAACTTCTATTAGATAATTGGACAGATTAAGCTATGCACAAACATTTTCCATCTAGTTAGTTGGTCATCTATATGTTGTTAGTTATACATATAGTTCAGTGGAGGCTGCTGAGGCGAGGGTGTGAGAAAGAAAGTGAGAGAAGGAGAGAGAGGTGGGAAGAGAGTGGAAGAGAGACAAAGAGAGAGAGAGAGAGAGAGAGACAGAGAAAAGACAGCAGTGCAAATGTACTGAGACTTGAGTATTTCAACAACTCTTCTCTTCCAACTTGTTAGGTAATCATGTACCTACAAGGGAAGGATGGCCAGCCACACAGGACCGAGATGCATCTTGGCCATTTCAGAGTGAAGCCATGATTGCCAAAATCAACCTACGCTTCTTCTGACGGGGAATTGTCAAGGTGGACAGCTGGGAAAGTGTTTATCAATCACATTCTATTATATCTATTATATCTGAAATGATTTCAATTAATGTCATATCAGAGAGCGCACATGTGATAACGTGCGTCTCGGTGAGAGGTGTAGGAGTCAGGCGCAGGAGAGCAGGGATGTCTGAGAAGCGTATTTAATAATATGGTCCACCAATATAAAAAGAACACAGACGAAAATCCAAAAACTACGCTCTCGAATACTCAGAAACTCATGCAAACACACGGAGTAACAAACACAGTTCCGACACTTTACATACACGTGCGTAATAGTGAAAACAACAAACATCAAATACAATCGAGCGCAACACACACAAATCTAATCCCGCACGAACTAAGGCAGGCAACAGGTACTCTATATACACACAGAAATAAACGCAAATTAAACCAGGTGTGAAAAGAATCACAGACAAAACAAACAGAAAGGGGATCGGTGGCGGCTAGTAAACCGTCGACGCCGACCTCCGAGCGCCGCAGTGTTATTTCATATTTTTGATGTCTTCACTATTATTCTACAATGTAGAAAATAGTACAAATCAAGAAAAACCCTGGAATGAGTAGGTGTGTCCAAACTTTTGACTGGTACTATATATAACAAAAATGCTAAATGATACATGGTCATACTATCTTAAACAATTCCATATGTCAGTTTAGCACCCCCTCCCTCAACATCTTAGACTTTTAAGAATTACAACACTACATTCCTAACCGGCAGTCTGTGCAGATGTGAGACATGCTTGAACGAGAAAAACAACAGTTGAGATTAAATAACTTTTATTCTTTGCACATTCTTTGCAACCATTGCATAGTCTATTTATTGCAATTGAGTCCTATATACAGTACTACAGTGTATCCAGTGCCTTCAGAAAGTATTCACACCACTTGACTTTTACCACATATTTGTTATGTTACAGCCTGAATTTAAAATGGATTAAATTGAGATTTTGTGTCACTGGTTTACACATAATAACCCATAATCTCAAAGTGGAATTATGTTTTTGAGTCAATAAGTATTCATCCCCAAGCGTATATAAATTCAGGAATAAAAATGTGCTTAACAAGTCACATAATAAGTTACATAGACTCACTATGTGTGCAGAAATAGAGTTTAACATGATTTTTGAATGATTACCTTATCTCTGTACCTCACACATACAAATATCTGTAAGGTCACTCAGTCGAGCTGTGAATTGTTTGGTTTGGTGGCCAACGCAAGAGAACGCTACCTTCCCCAATGCATAGTGCCAACTATAACGTTTGGTAGAGGAGAAATAATGGTCCGGGGTTGTTTTTCGTGGTTCGGGCTAGGCCCCTTAGGTCCAGTGAAGCGAAATCTTAACTCTACAGCATGCAATGACATTCTAGATTATTCTGTGCTTCCAACTTTGTGGCAACATTTTGGGGAAGGCCCTTTCCTGTTTCAGTATGAGAATGCCCTCGTCCACAAAGCGAGGACCATAAAGAAATGGTGTGGAATAACTTGACTGGCATGCACAGAGCCCTGACTTCAACCACATCAAACACCTTTGGGATGAATTGGAACATCGACTGTGAGCCAGGCCTAATCGCCCAACATCAGTGCCCACCTCACCAATGCTCTTGTAGCTGAATGGAAGCAAGTCCCCGCAGCAATGTTCCAACATCTAGTGGAAAGCCTTCCCAGAAGAATGGAAGCTGTTATAGCAGCAAAAGGGGGACCAGCTCCATATTAATTCCCATGATTTTGAAATGAGATTTTTGACGTGTCCACATACTTTTGGTCATGTAGTGTATGTAGCTAAAATAGAAGTGGCATACCATAGGAGAAGAACTGAAATGTAGAGCATATTGTACAGAAGACAAAACATAAAGAAGATGGAGTTGTTTACTCACAGCGGCCCACCACCAAGCGTCAGGTATGCTGCTGAAGGGGGTGCCTGGCTGGTCCAGCTCCACAGTGTGCATGAGGGCCGAGAAGGTGAAGATGCCCAGGATAATGAACAGGAAAAGGCAGCACACCTGCTCTGAGCACTGCCGGATGGTGAATCCAAACGCCTGCATGCCTGTGGAATGCTTGGCCAGCTTGAGGATGCGGAAGATGCGCAGGAGCTTGACCACCTTGAGCACCTTGCTAACCTTGCTGACCCGGGCCATGGTCTTCAGGTCCTTGGGGCACTGGCATCATTTACGTCTGTGAAAATCTAAAAAATAATCTGGATGAAGTAGGGCATGACAGCCAAAAGGTCCACAAAGTTTAGAGCACTTTTCACAAAGTGTTTGATGTCACAGGTGGTGTGCAGCCTCAAGAAGTACTCAAAGGAGAAGAATACGATGGAGATGATCTCCACACACTCCATGTAAGTCTTGCCGTAGATGGTGTACTTCCTCAGCTCCTTCACCGTGTTGAGGGTCATCGCCACAATGGAGATGAGGACGAAAAGGCTGGAAAACACGGCAAAGCCCTTAGCCACTAATGAGGAGTAAGAGTTCTCCATCAGGTCCCCCCCCCATCAGGTCCCTCCTCATTAGTGGCTAAGGGCTTTGCCGTGTTTTCCAGCCTTTTCGTCCTCATCTCCATTGTGGCGATGACCCTCAACACGGTGAAGGAGCTGAGGAAGTACACCATCTACGGCAAGACTTACATGGAGTGTGTGGAGATCGTCTCCATCGTATTCTTCTCCTTTGAGTACTTCTTGAGGCTGCACACCACCTGTGACATCAAACACTTTGTGAAAAGTGCTCTAAACTTTGTGGACCTTTTGGCTGTCATGCCCTACTTCATCCAGATTATTTTTTAGATTTTCACAGACGTAAATGATGCCAGTGCCCCAAGGACCTGAAGACCATGGCCCGGGTCAGCAAGGTTAGCAAGGTGCTCAAGGTGGTCAAGCTCCTGCGCATCTTCCGCATCCTCAAGCTGGCCAAGCATTCCACAGGCATGCAGGCGTTTGGATTCACCATCCGGCAGTGCTCAGAGCAGGTGTGCTGCCTTTTCCTGTTCATTATACTTATTTTCCACCATAATTTGCAATTAAATTCATTAAAAATCCTACAATGTGATTTTCTGGATTTTTTTTCTCATTTTATCTGTCATAGTTGAAGTGTACCTATGATGAAAATTACAGGCCTCTCTCATCTTTTTAAGTGGGAGAACTTGCACAATTGGTTGCTACTTTTTTGCCCCACTGTATTGTTGTCTCTACCTTCTTGCCGTTGTCTTTGCCCAACAATGTTTGTACCATGTTTTGTGCTGCTACCATGTTGTGTTGCCCCCATGCTATGTTGTTGTCTTAGGTCTCACTTTATGTAGTGTTGTCTCTCTTGTCGTGATGTGTGTTTTGTCCTATATTTTTATTTTGTATTTTTAATCCCAGCCCCTGTCCCCACAGGAGGCCTTTTGCCTTTTGCCTTTTGCTAGGCCTTCATTGTAAATAAGAATTTGTTCATAACTGACTTGCCTAGTTAAATAAAGGTTCATTTATAAAAGATGTAAATAAAAAAATACCCTTCAAATTTTCATTGATAGACACATTTTATTGATAGACTATATTTGTAAGTGCCATTACAAGTCCATTTGTTTTGTCTAGTCCTTCGAAATTCAACTTTATATTGGTGTAAGACTCCACACTGCTTCAATTAGTTAATCAGGCTTTGTCTTTGCGATTAAAATATACCTATAAAATAATATATATTTTTTATGCAACTATAATTAGAAATCAAAGGCATTATACTGATTATTCATCCCCCCCATCCGCCTATTTCTTGGAGTGAATGAACAACAATACCGGAACCGGAAATGTTCATTTATTTTAAATATACTATGTTTTTAATCCAGGGATATGTATTTTTTAAACGCATATCATACATAATATGAAATAATACAATTACAAAGTGCCTAAATCTATTAAAAGTTGAAAATAATTTGGATTACAGTTTGAATATATACAGTACTCTCACCACGTGACTTCCTTTCCAGTCAACCTGACAATATGGATGCCAGCCGCGTGCAGCCGATCAAGCTTGCAAGAGTAAGAAAACGCAATCATATTCAAGAGACTTTCAATATATTCATGTGTACATTCGTAAATACTCAGTGTTTCATTTGAGCTCATTTTAATAAAAAAAGTTCCTGCCACGTTTATACTTGAACGGAGCCTCATTGCTTGGTGAGCTGCGCGTGCTGGAAGTGCTAAATTACAGCAACCATTAATTTATCTAGCTTAACACTCGCTAGGTAATTTAGCTGAAAAACAGGCACTCATACGTCCCACGTTATCTCAGATGTGTAGTTGGCTAACTAACCGTTTTACGATTCTTCTCCAGGTCACCAAGGTGCTCGGGAGAACTGGTTCCCAGGGACAGTGTACTCAGGTATGTGTTACTGAAACGCTAGTAGGCTAACTTGATAGCCAATTAGTTAATCAATGTCGATGGTTAGCAATATTAGCTTGCTAATGGTGATGTATTGTGCACTAACTAGTAGTCCTTGATTCCACGTCTGTTATTCTGGCTATACCACATGCTAATGTACAAGATTGGTTGTGGCAAAAGGTCACTAAATTAGCCAGCTAACATGTCATGGTAAAACAAAGGTAGTTAATCAATGACATGTGTATCCCAACTGTCACTACATTGAAATGCAATTTATTTCTAGAAATGCACTAGTTTAAACACCTGGTGTGATCAGATGTATTATTTAGGTCCTTGGTTCTGTGTTATGGAATCTGTAAACCGTGTAGTGTGTGGCTGTTGCATGTTCAAATGTATCATGTCTTGTCTCTTTCAGGTCCGTGTGGAGTTCATGGATGACAGCAACCGGTCGATCATCAGGAATGTGAAGGGGCCAGTCAGAGAGGGTGATGTGCTGACACTTCTGGAGTCTGAAAGGGAAGCCAGAAGGCTGCGATAAAGGTGTGCCATACTATTGTCCATTTAAAGCAGGGCTCCAACCCTGTTCCTGGAGAGCTATAGTCCTGTAGGTTCACTCAACCCCAGTTGTAACTCACCTGATTCAGCATATCAACCAGCTGATTATTCAAATCAGGTGTGCTAGTGTTGGTGTGAACATACAGGATGGTAGTTCTCCAGGGACTGGGTTGGAGAGCCCTGATATGTATATTAGGTCAGTCATGTGTACTCCTAGACAGCAGTTGGGTGGGCATGTTTTTGCTTCAGCCTGATTCAATTAAGCTTGATCGTGAAGAGCAGTTTAGACGAATCAGGTATGTCGCAGTAGTGCTGGAATTGCAATCCTGCAGGATTTCTGAAGTAGCTTTTGGTGTGACAATCCAAGGGAACTATAAACCAATGTTGCTATCAATGGTCCTCAAGGGAAGTCAAAACCATTTACCACAACCTCTATAAAAGTATTACTTTAGGGTAAAAGGTAAATAATTGTTGGTGGACTGGGAAGTCATTAGGCTCTACATCCACTTGTATGTCATCCCAGGGATATGTAGGTGTCTGTTAAAATTATGTCCTTGGGTCTGTTATATAAATGTAATTAATTCCCACATCTTTCGTTGCAGTGCCCGGCGAAGTTGTGAGATGCCAAACCAACGCCTGGGGTGCAGACACCCCATCAGTTCATATGCAATGGCCCCACATCTCACTTGTGCAGTTTAAGAAAAAAATAAACATTTGTTGTTCAAGATGAAGATTTGTGTTTTTCCTGTTCAATGACCAATGTGTGTAGACATGTTGTGAACCAAAGTTAACTAATGGTAGTTTATTTTAAAGTACACTTTGTCCTTGAATATGTTATGGATGCCACCTGTTGCATTGATGATCCTATTTTAGACATACAATTCCCACTTACTGCAAAATGTGTGCAGGTGCTGAAGTAAAACCCTAACAGGTTTGATTTGAATGATTGCTCTCCTTTTGTCAGAAGAGCAGCATACAGAAATGTACTGTACAAGGGGACGAAGTAGCAGCAGCGTACTGATTCGGTGATCACTGGAACTAAATGGTGTGTTTATGTACAGTATTTGGAATGCTCACCTACGTTTGCTGAATTTTAAATTGAGCCATGGGGCACCTCTAGATTTGAAAGGATTGGCTTGGGTGGGTGGGATTTTACTATATTGCTTACGCCTATCCAATAGTTTCAGGTCCACGTGGGTGGGTAGGAGGGCTAAGGGTGGATTTCAGCCTGTACTTAGGACTAGTTTATTTGTAGGCCTAAACAATGCCACTTTCGATTGAAATATTAAGAGATGGAATGTTTTCCCTTTTATTTGGATTGGGTTTTTAGCCTGATCAATATTTGGCATAATTTGAGAGCAAGGGTTCTGTGATACTTTTATTTTATCAGATCAGGGTTTACTGTAGGTAAGGGAGGCATGAATCAAAGATTGATAAGTGATGACATCGTTACCACTGGGGGGAATATGGTTAGTCTGCTTAAGGGGTGGTTTTCCCGTAGACCAATGTGACAGTAGCGGGGTCTGTTCTTTGATTATATGAACCAGAAAAAGATATTTGAGATTGGGATGTCTCGCTTCCTCTTACATCTCTGGAAGTATGATGCTGTGTGAACATTGGTCTACAAAAATGGATATTCCTGATCCCGCATACTAGTGTAATATGACTGTATAGTATCGTGCCCATCATTCCTTACTGTGTTGCTATTGCCGTTCCTCAGATTTGTTTTTTTATAGCCTTATACAGCTAGACCCAAATCTAGAGTTTCACTGCTCCAGAATCGTAGGTCAAATATTTCATGCTGAAATCTTATTTCACTATCATTTCCACAAAGTTTAGCCTACCCTTTTATTGTTCAATGTTTTACTGTCAGAAGTTGATTTATTTATTTTTTGTCTGAAGGTTGTTGTAGCAACATGAATTGCCAAATAATTGTAATGGAACTACCCTGTTGGGGCTTTTCGTTATGATGCAATATCAAGTTCATGTTGAGTTAGCTCATTTCCAGTAGAGGGAAGCATCGTTCCTAGTTTAACTCATTACTTTTCAGTAGTCCACAGAGAGGGTTGTGACATCTGCCACGGGGTTATTTTTACACCGATGTTCCATGAACAGTCAGTGATACACTAACTTGAACTCATGAACTCCCTGTCTCCAACATTTTGGGCCAGATTCAAGCAAACTTGCAAAAGGCTGCAAAAATACACCCTTTCATCAAAATTCAAGTGTGTTTTGTGTTTCACCCACCCAGCAGTGTAAACATATATATATATTTTTTTTTAAATAGTGTTTTTTTCTGCGGTGCAAGTTTGAATTCCAGCCTCAATGGGCAAAGTTAAACAAGTCCTTAAATACCAAAAGAAAAGCAGGTCAACCCATTTACAGTTTGAATGAGTATTCTCTTTGCTATGTGCACCTTTTCAACACCTGTGTGGTTTGTGGTGAAATTGCTTTCTATTCTGTAACAGCAACACTTACCGTCTACCTATTTCCAACAACTACAGGACATGGACATACTGTTTGTGGTACCTATATTTCACTCATCTACACATGTATTTGGACAGTGATTTTAAATGTGGCTCCAGTACATTTGATCTCAAATCCAAAATATCCTGTAGGGTGACAGAGGAGACGGTCACCTTTTATTTGAGGGTCTTTTCATGCGTATCGGATTTACTTTTTAGAAATGAAACCACTTGATAGGTCTATGTATGAAAATACCCTCATTTAAAAGGTGACATTCTGTACTGTCACCTCATGAAACATTTTGACATCACTGTCCAAATACATAGGTAGTGGTGTATGTATTTTGAGACCAGAATGGTATATGAATGCTATCTAAATTAAGCTTGATTGACATTATCATTATGCCTCTCTATACTGTGACATGCCTCACAAATTCCTTTAAACATGGCTTGTGTCTGACCTATCATTGTCTACAATGCTTTTGTATGTCTCGTTCCTCTTATCCGATCAATTGTGATTTTGTTCTCTTCTGGTAAGTAAGTGTGATGATTATGAAAGTAATCCATCAGAATGTGAGCTCTCGTGTCTTGTTTAAGAGGGAATTTTAAATATGTTAAAAGGAGGACAGAGCAGTGGACTTGACAGCGTAGAGCAGCATTTGCTGCTGTCTAGTAGAGTACTGTGACCGTTCAGTGGATCAACAGCTCGACACAATCAAAATGACCTGTTAGCTACCCTGTGTCCTGGTGCAACTTTCACATAGACTCCCCTTTTTTTCTACTGTGTTATTGACTTGTTAATTGTTTACTCCACGTGTAACTCTGTGTTGTCTGTTCACACTGCTATGCTTTATCTTGGCCAGGTCGCAGTTGCAAATGAGAACTTGTTCTCAACTAGCCTACCTGGTTAAATAAAGGTGAAATAAAAAACTAAAAAAACTCAGAAAGACGTAAGTTGAAACCCAAAGTGATTTACTTCCGAACTATTACGGGCCCCTCTCACTGGCATACATTTGCAAATGGACCGGATCAACTTTTGCCAAGCTATTCATGGACTTCGAAGAGTGGGTCCAATGACACATGGTATCGTTTGGCATTATCATGAGCTGTCATTTCTCAGAAGACAGGTGGATGAAAGACCAAAGGGTAACCATTGTTTTCATTCCTAAAGTAATATTTCAACATACAAAATGACTAAGATGCATGAGTTTACCCCACTTTCATGTTTACATATCACGAATAGGGTCTTGAATGAAACCTAACCATGTGACCTGACCCGGGAGAAGAGCCCAAAGTTTCAGGTAAAACTCAGGGTCTTAATAATGACGTTTTGGTCATTGAAACCATCTGCAATTATTGAAACTACATCTATCAATTCTATATTTACCTCAGAGGAAAACATGCCAAGTAGACACTACCATACATATCAATCTCTAAACAACATGTTGTTGGATTGTCACAGTTTGTAATCAACTCAGTTGACATAAATATAATATCTCTTAGGTAAGCTGATAACCTATGAGCCATATTTAGTCTCAATCACATTTGACACCCTTGGCGAAGTTTCATTGAAAGTGGCCGATGTGAACGACTAGAAAGAGCAGGCTGGCACTTAATAAGAGGGAGAGATTCCAAGCTGAATGCTTATCAGACTTCTTAGTCAACAACAACATCTCCGAAAGGGATGAAAACAACAAGGTGTCAGCTTACTTCTCATCACTCCACAACACTCATATCTGAATCATCTACACGGGCAGCATGTAGCCTAGCGATTAGAGGCTGTGTGTGCGTGCGTGTGTGTCTTTCTCTGTGTGTGTGTGTCTCTCTATGTGTGTTTGTGTGTAATAAAAGTATAAAGAATAACAAATAATATAAAATGGTAGTAAATAATAATAATAAAAACATGAAAAACAATAAAATGGTAAACAGTCAATATAGAAATATAATAAATATAAAAAGCTAAACATGGAAACTAACTATGTAATTGCCATCTTCACCATTTCGTCAGTACTACAGCTGTTATTTTACAGATGTACTACAGCTGTTAGTACTACAGATGTTATTATTCAGTGTCCTTCAGGCTATGGCAGGCAAATACAAATTTGGCTGCAAGAGGAGCCATTGCTCCTTCGCCTATAAGTATTTTTAGTTTTTCCTCTGGGTTTAATAAGTAAAAATTTGGAATAAGTGTAGTAATTTCTGTGAATAATGAATCTCTTGGTGAGGAATATTTATATATTTTTATGTCTGCCGGTTTCTATTGCCAATTGGTGGTCACTCAGCCTGTACTTGGTAAGAATCTGTCTCTGCTTCGTATTCTCTGTTTAGGGCCAGATAGCAATTTAGTTGAAAAGATTTGGACTCAAACTGCAGCCTTGTCTCACACCTCGACGTTGTGAAAGGAATTCTGTTCTTTGGTTTTAGATTTTTATTGCACACTTGTTTTCTGTGTACATACATTTTATTAAGTCATACACCTTACCACCATAGCCCTTTGTGCCAAATATAATCAAATAATCAGATTTTGTCCTCTTTTTTTTAGTGGACGTGTTTATTAATTGTGTGTGTGTGTAAGGTGCATATATAGTCAGTAGTGCAATGGTTGGGGAGAAAGCCAATTTGATATTTACTTATTACAGGACTTAGCACTGAATGTAGTAAACTTTCACTATAGCCTGAGGGACACTGAGTATCTATGTCTCCACGACACCATGTAAGTAAGATTATGATGTCCTGTCCCATGATGTTTTTAAGAAATTCTGGATTTGTTTTTAAAAACCAAAATAGGAAGAGTATAGGCCCTGGATATTCCAAGAGCTGATAGTATAAATTATCTCATTTATAATAAGTGATAATAACTGGTTTGAGTAAAGTACATTGAAAATAAATAAATCATGTAAATTTCAATATATAGATATATTTGTTGGGGCTCATTTTTCCAGCAGCTGCTGATCAATTTGGATCCCTCCCTCCCTCCCTCCCTCCCTCCCTCCCTCCCTCCCTCCCTCCCTCTGTGTCTGGGTGGAGGTGGCTCTCTCTCTCTGTGTGTCTCTCTCTGTGTGTGGGGATGGCTCTCTCTCTCGCTCTCTCTCAAATTCAATTCGCATTTTGGCATGACGTAACAATGTACATATTGCCAAAGCTTACTTTGGACATTTCAAATATTAACATAATTAATAATAATAAATTATGTGTGCTGCCAACACACAGCTCTCTAAGTCCTCCCCCAACAGGACGGGTAGCCTATCCTCATCAGAGAGGTCTTAGAAACCTTGAATAAGGGTTTCAAATTTGGGGAAATTACACTCCAATTGTTTTATATTTTTGTCATTTTGTCAAGAAATGCAGCTCTGTCTCGGGTTCTGCTGTGGTGCAGTGGTTTCACATTCTTTCCTCTACAGAAAGCCATGATTTCCTGTGTCTACCCTTCTCAATGGCAAGGCTGTGCTCACTGAGCCTGTACTTTGTCAAGGTTTTGCTAACGTTTTGATCAGTAACCATGGTCAAATAGTTTGCCACGGTGTACTGTCGATTTAGGGCCAGATAGCACTGCATTTTGCTTTGTGTTTCCCAATAAGTAATGTAGTTTTGTTTTGACTGTTTGTAATTTGGTTTATTCTGATTGATTGGATGTTCTGGCCCTGAGGCTTCAGTGTGTTAGTAGAACAGGTTTGTGAACTCAGCCCCAGGACCAGCTGGATGAGTGGACTCTTGGTATTGCTGGGCTTGGTAATGATATGAGAGGGGGTCACTGTATTTTAGATGTTTCCAAAACTGAATTGCTATTTTTTTTGTTTTTATTATTAGTGGATACTGGCCTTATTCTGTACTGCATGCATTGTTTGTAGCTTTCCTGTGGACATGTAGGATACTCTTACAGAACTCTGCATGCAGGGTTTCAATGAGGTGTTTGTCCCACTGGGTGAAATCTTGTTTTGCAAGTGGACCCCACACCTCGCTGCCATAAAGTAGAATTGGTTCAATGACACATTCAATTAGTTTTATCCAAATCTTTATAGGTATTTCAATTTGAATTTGTTTTTTAATGGCGTAGAATGCCCTGTGTGCTTTCTCTCTCAGTTCATTCACTGCATCATGAAGGTGTCCAGTTGAGCTTATTTTTAAAGTAATTGTAGTGTGTGCAGTACTCTATATACAGTGCCTTGCGAAAGTATTCGGCCCCCTTGAACTTTGCGACCTTTTGCCACATTTCAGGCTTCAAACATAAAGATATAAAACTGTATTTTTTTGTGAACAATCAACAACAAGTGGGACACAATCATGAAGTGGAATGACATTTATTGGATATTTCAAACTTTTTTAACAAATCAAAAACTGAAAAATTGGGCGTGCAAAATGATTCAGCCCCCTTAAGTTAATACTTTGTAGCGCCACCTTTTGCTGCGATTACAGCTGTAAGTCGCTTGGGGTATGTCTCTATCAGTTTTGCACATCGAGAGACTGACATGTTTTCCCATTCCTCCTTGCAAAACAGCTCGAGCTCAGTGAGGTTGGATGGAGAGCATTTGTGAACAGCAGTTTTCAGTTCTTTCCACAGATTCTCGATTGGATTCAGGTCTGGACTTTGACTTGGCCATTCTAACACCTGGATATGTTTATTTTGAACCATTCCATTGTAGATTTTGCTTTATGTTTTGGATCATTGTCTTGTTGGAAGACCAATCTCCGTCCCAGTCTCAGGTCTTTAGCAGACTCCATCAGGTTTTCTTCCAGAATGGTCCTGTATTTGGCTCCATCCATCTTCCCATCAATTTTAACCATCTTCCCTGTCCCTGCTGAAGAAAAGCAGGCCCAAACCATGATGCTGCCACCACCATGTTTGACAGTGGGGATCGTGTGTTCAGGGTGATGAGCTGTGTTGCTTTTACGCAAAACATAACGTTTTGCATTGTTGCCAAAAAGTTCAATTTTGGTTTCATCTGACCAGAGCACCTTCTTCCACATGTTTGGTGTGTCTCCCAGGTGGCTTGTGGCAAACTTTAAACAACACTTTTTATGGATATCTTTAAGAAATGGCTTTCTTCTTGCCACTCTTCCATAAAGGCCAGATTTGTGCAATATACGACTGATTGTTGTCCTATGGACAGAGTCTCCCACCTCAGCTGTAGATCTCTGCAGTTCATCCAGAGTGATCATGGGCCTCTTGGCTGCATCTCTGATCAGTCTTCTCCTTGTATGAGCTGAAAGTTTAGAGGGACGGCCAGGTCTTGGTAGATTTGCAGTGGTCTGATACTCCTTCCATTTCAATATTATCGCTTGCACAGTGCTCCTTGGGATGTTTAAAGCTTGGGAAATATTTTTGTATCCAAATCCGGCTTTAAACTTCTTCACAACAGTATCTCGGACCTGCCTGGTGTGTTCCTTGTTCTTCATGATGCTCTCTGCGCTTTTAACGGACCTCTGAGACTATCACAGTGCAGGTGCATTTATACGGAGACTTGATTACACACATGTGGATTGTATTTATCATCATTAGTCATTTAGGTCAACATTGGATCATTCAGAGATCCTCACTGAACTTCTGGAGAGAGTTTGCTGCACTGAAAGTAAAGGGGCTGAATAATTTTGCACGCCCAATTTTTCAGTTTTTGATTTGTTAAAAAAGTTTGAAATATCCAATAAATGTCGTTCCACTTCATGATTGTGTCCCACTTGTTGTTGATTCTTCACAAAAAAATACAGTTTTATATCTTTATGTTTGAAGCCTGAAATGTGGCAAAAGGTCGCAAAGTTCAAGGGGGCCGAATACTTTCGCAAGGCACTGTATTTTCTACCAATTGAGAACTTGGGTATAATTCCATGAGATCAGGATCTTCTCTGAAAAATAATTATTTTAGTATTTTTGCACTGTACTGCTCTAGCAGGTCCAGGCTCTGCTGTCGGCCATGTGCTGTGGGTGACAGTAGGCATAGGTCATCTGCAAAGAGCAGGCATTTAATCTCTGAATTGTGGAGACTAACACCAGGGGCTGAGGAGTTTTCTAGAATAGTGGCCAATTCGTTGTAAATATTGAAGAGTGCAGGGCTCAGATTGCAACCCTGGCGAAGGCCCCGCCCCTGGTTAAAGAATTCTGTTATTTTCTTGCAAATTTTGATGCTGCACATATTACCAGTATACAATGATTTAATTATGTCATAAGTTTTACCCCCTACACCACTTTCAATAACTTTGTAGAACAGTCCTGTATGTCAAATAGAATCAAATGCTTTTTGGAAGTCGATAAAGCAAGCATATATTTTGGTATTATTTTGGAGGACATCTACCAGGGTGTGTAGGGTGTACATTTTTGTATTTTTTTTATTTCACCTTTATTTAACCAGGTAGGCTAGTTGAGAACAAGTTGTCATTTACAACTGCCACCTGGCCAAGATAAAGCAAAGCAGTACGACACAAACAACAACACAGAGTTACACATGGAATAAACAAACATACAGTCAATAAAACAATAGAAAAAAGTATATATACAGTTTGTGCAAATGAGGTAAGATAAGGGAGGTAAGGCAATAAATTGGCCATAGTGGTGAAATAATTTCAATTTAGCAATTAAACACTGGAGTGTTAGATGTGCATAAGATGAATGTGCAAGTAGAGACACTGGGGTGCAAAGGAGCAAAAATAAATAACAGTATGGGGATGAGGTAGTTTGATGGGCTATTTACAGATGGGCTATGTACAGGTGCAGTGATGTGTGAGCTGCTCTGACAGCTGGTGCATAAAGTTAGTGAGGGAGAAATGAGTCTCCAGCTTCAGTGATTTTTGCAATTCGTTCCAGTCATTGGCAGCAGATAACTGGAAGGAAAGGCAGCCAAAGGAGGAATTGGCTTGGGGGGTGACCAGTGAAATATACCTGCTGGAGCGCGTGCTACGGGTGGGTGCTGCTATGGTGACCAGTGAGCTGAGATAAGGTGGGGCTTTACCTAGCAAAGACTTATAGACGACCCGGAGCCAGTGGGTTTGGAGACGAATATGAAGCGAGGGCCAGCCAACGAGAAGCATACAGGTTGCAGTGGTGGGTAGTATATGGGGCTTTGGTGAAAAAACGGGTGGCAGTGTGATAGACTGCATCCAAATTGCTGAGTAGAGTGTTGGAGGCTATTTTGTAAATGACATCGCCGAAGTCGAGGATCGGCAGGATAGTCAGTTTTACGAGGGTATGATTGGAAGCATGAATGAAGGATGCTTTGTTGCGAAATAGGAAGCTGATTCTAATTTTAATATTCTCTCTCTCTCTCTCTCTCTCTCTCTCACTCTCTCACTCTCTCTCTCTCCCTCCCTCTCTCTCGCTCTCCACAGGCCTTCAGGCCTCTACTTGTACAGAGCAGGGAGACTTGTCTCGAGGGTATATCATAGTCAACAACACCACGCCAAGTTTCCAACCCAACCGCAGGCGGAAAGAAAAACATGAAAACAGAATCTGAGGTACTTGTTGAGACAAGTTTACATTTACATTTACATTTAAGTCATTTAGCAGACGCTCTTATCCAGAGCGACTTACAAATTGGTGCGTCCACCTTAAGACATCCAGTGGAACAGCCACTTTACAATAGTGCATCTAAATCTAGTAAGGGGGGGGTGAGAAGGATTACTTTATCCTATCCTAGGTATTCCTGAAAGAGGTGGGGTTTCAGGTGTCTCCGGAAGGTGGTGATTGACTCCGCTGTCCTGGCGTCGTGAGGGAGTTTGTTCCACCATTGGGGGGCCAGAGCAGCGAACAGTTTTGACTGGGCTGTGCGGGAACTGTACTTCCTCAGTGGTAGGGAGTTCTAATACAGTAATCTTTACTGTGCACTTAGTATATGATGTGTAAAGCAATTTCTATGTATTTCAGAGGTGCAAACCTCCTGTATTGTGCTGGTTTTCTTTTGTCCTTGGCAATTAATTAGATTTATGGCAGTTCACATAACTGGCTACCCATCTAGCAATCTGATTATTAGGCAGTAACAAACAAAAACAGGCCTACACTCTGGCCCAAGAGAACCAAAGTTATGCACCCTATGCTATATCTAACAATTGTATCACAGATCTTACAGACTTAAAATTCATGATGTACAAATTGAAAGAGATATTTAATGGAGGTTCAATTATGTAAGACTAGCTACCTCAGACCAATAGATCGTTAGTGGTGATTTTGAAAAGGTTCCTTCAGACACTTGGCACGACAAACAGGATGGCTTCAAGACAGCCCACCTAACCTACTCCTCAGGTTTCCTCCAAACATATCGTGATAACCTTGTTTGGAAGCCAGACAGCAGAGTATTAAGCTTCAACAATGCTAAAATTGGATCCTGTGCCAATAACACCCTATCAATGTTAAAATTGGAGTTGGTGTCACTGTTTAAATTATATCCCCCATTGCATATAGAGGACATTTGGGAAAAGGCATCTTTGGAACTTGGCAGAGCCTTTGTCACTCTCATGCTGTGTAGTAGGACATGCTGTGGTGGGGGTCAGGGAACCTCCTGGGGAAGCGGGGCCTCTGATTTACTGCCCTTGACCCGGACAGTGGCCCCAGTCATGGTGCTCATATTTACTAATGGGGCCCTTAGGACACAGAGGGAGGCCTTCAGACAACCGCCTCTGAGGTAACTAGCGGACATTCACTGGTTCTCTGAACTGCAGTGCAACCTTAAGCACAGAGAATCCATTTCCTGCCATTAATTGCAGCACAACGGGTTTAATTAAGCTCCAAGATGGAGGCCAAGTTCCCACAGCTTGGGGACATGAAAGCAAAGCACATTAAATAAGTTAAGAGACAAGAGAAACACAAATTTAAAAAAGGCACAAATACTCTAATTTGCATTGACGCCATGTCGTTCATTAAGATGTTCTGAACTTGTGCTAGCCCAATAACCAGTAAACAACCTGCCTAAAGCTGCCGACTTCCATCCTGTGCAGTAGATGATCAAGTGTGTGTGACCATGAGAAGGACATGAAGAATGGGGAATTGAGTGTGTATGTTCTCAACATGTGTGTGACCATGTAAGATACAGTGGGAATGAGAAAGAGTGCTAGGGGACTTCAGCCCTAGAAAAAAAAAAAATTCAGACTTTTTGCTTTTCACCAGCCCATACAAATAGCACTGGGGATTGGTCAATGAAATCTAGAACTATTTATTTTCAAAGGTGCAGTCCCCCACGTCGCATACCGGTTGTTTGTATATCAGTTTACCACAATTCCCACTACTCAGCAAAGTGGCAGTGCAAATAGCAGGTGCAAAGAGCGACTGCATGCTGGAGCCACGAGGCAGGGTCAGACATGTTGCTGCTGTTAGGCCCGTTTTTGAGTGATTGGGGGGGGGGTAAAAAAAACAGTTATGACCTCCCTTCTTTAGTAAACACTGCTGTGATGAAGCTGATTAACTGTGTACTCTGCGCTGCCGAAGCCAACGCCACTCAATCGCCATAACAGGGAGTTGGGAGCTGAACAACAAGGACTCACTTTGTTTGGCATTCCAGCAACTGGGCCCAGCGCTTTACCCTGTTATCAGCCACATTGCGGTCGTACTTGGTCTGAGAAGAAATTATCATGTTTATCAGAACTTCCAAAATGCTTGTTTTGCTTTCAGTTGTTGTGTTGGCAGTCAAAATGGGTCACTGCAAGATAAAGCAAGAGAAAGTGGTTACTGGAAGGAAATGTCATTTTTTAAATTAAATATTAGAAGCATTATGTTCATAATCAATGTTGGACTTCGGTATTAAATTATCGAATGATTGTATGTTTGGTCAAATAGCCAAGAGAGTTAATTTAGGGATTTGACAAACAATGCTGTAATTTCATGACCGTAAAAAAATATATCAAAATACTACAATTAAACAGCCCACTGACACACCTACAAAGAGAATATGACAACATGTGCAACTCAATATTACAAAGATGTTCCTAATGTTTGCTATACTCAGGGTAGCTGTTTATTATTATATCATCACTGTCGGAGAAATCCTCAACTCCAAATTTTGTGATTTTCATTTTTGTACATAAATCGATACTATTGGTTCCCCTTTACGTCAGTGTGAAAGTTTCATGACCCCTTGACCAATGAAATGTATTCAAAATAGCTTGTCATAAAAACTCTTAAGTCCATTAGCGCTCCGTCAAACACTGCATCTCCACCAAGGCATTTCAGCCACCAGCCCACATCACCTCCCCCTCACACTGTCTTTGCTTCTCTCTCTCTCTCTCTCTCTCTCTCTGTCTGTCTGTCTGTCTGTCTGTCTGTCTGTCTGTCTGTCTGTCTGTCTGTCTGTCTGTCTGTCTGTCTGTCTGTCTGTCTGTCTGTCTGTCTGTCTGTCTGTCTGTCTGTCTGTCTGTCTGTCTGTCTGTCTGTCTGTCTGTCTTCCCTCCCTGAGCCAGCCCTACAGCTGACCGCATACGTCATATGCCCTCCTCAAGTTGGAGGGATCTGAATTGGGTTCTCAGGTGGGGGTGGGGGGTCATGAAGTTATTGCCCAGCAAGGGTCCTTCCGTTTGATCCATATCCACTGGCTGCCTCTTTTAGCTGCTTGAGAAACTGCTCTGACGGTCTGCCGCAGAGCCTGTCCATGGATTCCAAGTTCTTTCAGCAACCTGATGGTGGAAGAAGCCACGAATCCTCTGCATCCCACTTCAACTGGCCACACTTTTGCATTCCAGCCACGCTGAGTTGCGTCTGCTGCCAACTCTGTGTAACACAGTTTCTTACGCTTGTAAGCCTCTTCAACAGAAGTTTCCCACGGGACTGTGAGCTCTGTGATGTACACAGACTTTCGTGAAGGGGACCAGAGTACCATGTCTGGCCTAAGGTTGGTAGAAGCAATCTCAGGTGGAAAAATGAGTTGCTGGTCAATATCGACAAGCATCTTCCAGTCCCGGGCCATGACTAGGTGTCCAATTTCTGGCTTTGTAGGAGGATGCTTGGGCCTTTTCTGTCCCTCCCGGATGAATGTTGTTGTTTTGACGGGATTGCTTGTTTTTGGAGGTAATGAATTGGTTGCACTCCTCTTGGTCTCAAGTGCTGCAGCCAGGCTCTTGAGGGCCTGATTGTGCCTCCAGGTGTAGCGGCCTTGTGAGAGGCTGATCTTGCAACCTGTCATTATATGCCTGAGAGTCGCTGGAGCTGGGCAGAGGGGGCAGGTCGGGTCCTCGCCATACCATTGATGTAGGTTTTTTGGTGATGAAAGCACATCATAAACAGCTCTTATGATGAAGCTGATGTTGCTTGCCTCCATTTGCCAAAGCTCACTCCAGTTGATCTTTCTCCTCTCCAGGCCTTCCCACCGCGTCCATTGCCCTTGTTTAGCAAGAGAGACAGCCATTGCACTTCTTGCAGTCTGCTCCTGTCTGCGCACCTCCTCGACCACCAGCTTCCTGCGTTCAGATGTTGTTGCCTTATGGAACGTTGGTTTGCTTGCTGCCAGGCCAAAGCCTCCTCTTCCATGCTGGATATTCCCCACAATGTCTTGGTGTCTCAGGGCTGATGTTGCTTGCTGCACAGCCTTGGATGATGTCCATTTCTGTCCAGTTTGTAGGGGAGGTGCAGCCTTGCTAATGGTCTGGTCTTTGGAGTCCTTCAATGTCATCTGAAGTCTCACTTTAGAGCACTTGTACTCCTCTGTTAGACTTGTAAGAGGTAGTTCAAGGACCCCTTTGCCATAGAGGCCGATGTTACTCAGGCATCGTGGGACACCCAGCCATTTATTCACGTATGAGCTAATGGTTCGCTCCATCTTCTCCACTGTTGTTATTGGGACCTCATAGACGGTGAGTGGCCACATTACCCGGGGGAGAAGTCCAAACTGTAGGCACCAAAGCTTGAGCTTCCCAGTCTTGTTGATGTTCTCAAGACCGTCGGCGATGTCCTGCCTTACTTGCTGCACTTGATCTTTATCCCGGAGGCTTTCGTTGGAACCATCTACCCAGGCTCTTGACGGGTTGCTCAGACACCGTTGGTATCGGGTCATCTCCAATGCAGAACCTCACATCTTTAAGCTGTCCCTTGACTATGGAGATGCTTGAGATTTGTTTGACTTGATTTTCATCCGGGCCCACTTGATGTTATCCTGCAGTTTTGCAAGTAGCCGTCTGGTGCATGCTGCAGTGGTGGTCAGTGTAGTCATGTCATCCATGTATGCTCGGATAGGTGGGAGACAGATCCCTTCCTTAGTTCTCACACCGTCGACCACCCATCTCGATGCCCTGATGATGACTTCCATGGCCATAGTGAAGGCCAGAGGTGAAATTGTACAGCCTGCCATTATGCCTACTTCCAAGCGCTGCCATGTTGTTGTGAAGTCGGGTGTTGTGAAACACAATTGCAGCTCTTGGAAATAGGCCTTTACCGGTGTAGTGATGGGTTCTGGTTCGTGGAAAATGTTGAAGGATTATATATGTTTCTGGAGTAAGATAAGTATTTCTCAGATATAATTCTGCCGTTGAAATGGTGTTTTTTGAGGGCGAGTTAGCTTTGTCTATCACTCCGTGCGTTGCGAGTAGTGACGGGTTGTTCACAAACGAACGGCTCTTTTTGAACTGCTCTTTTTTCCTGCTTGCAACCAAAGACTTTCGAGATATGTTTGCCCTCTGGTTGGTATTGTCATCGGGAACATCTTAGTCCTTTTTTAATGGACTAAGGGCGATTTATCTATCTATTTGACAAGCATTCCGCCCAATAGAAATAGAGTATTTCCTTGTTTACCACGGAAAATCTACTGTGGCAATTTACCCGACACTGTATGAATGGAAACTAATGTTGGCCTAATGTTATAATTTTATTCATTTCCTATTTATGCTATCCAAAAGTGTCTGGTATGGTCATTTCTTATCAAGATCGGAGGTAAAATATCTTTGGACTGTCAATATTTGAAATGTGTAACTAAAATCAAGTCAAAACAGGGGGGGGTTGAGTTATTTGTGCCAGAAGGGAGTGGGCCAGAATCTAACCCACGGCAACACAGTAGGCCTTTATGTGCGCGCACTGAGGGTAGCAGCCATAAACGCTAGACCACCCCAGGCCACGATTGAATAACATTTTGACCGTTAATTTGTCATTTTAGGATACAGTCCACACTGGTATGTAGTATCATAGTAGAGAACAATATCTTGTGTTATTAAACTATATAAAACGACGGTTGTTGATGTGTATGGCTGCATTCCAGATAGATTTTTGTACATTTGAATGTTGCAATAATAGGACCTAGTCCTACCGTTTGAGCGAGCGAGAGAGAAAATTATTTTGATAGCAAGTCCTGACCCCAATGACTCGACTGCCCCTACATGGAGAGAAAGAGAACGGCTCATTTTCATGTAATCACAAGGCTCATTTGAATTTCCTGATGCAACAGGAAAATGATCTGCTACAAAAGAGTGATCATGTTAAGATCTGACATCTGCAGGCATAACGTTGCTGTTTTCCTGCTTGAGATGGTCATTTTCTTTCCATTAGAGATTAAGGGTCATATCTGGCAGTGCAGAAGGTTGCGCCTGTTATTTACTACAACAACAACAACAACAAAAAGGTCATCTTTCTTTCACTTTCCATTTTTGCTTGTTATGTCTTCTTCCATATGGTAATTATTCCAGGTGCCAACTTTTAACTAGTGCAGATCCTTTGCAAATATGGTCAAGGGTCTCACAGTAGAACTGAAGGCATCCAAATACAGACCTTAAGACGAGGGCTTTCATATCATCCTAAATAGGTCTTGAGCAGGGCAACTCCTCCAACGTTAACCCCTCATGGGGAACTCTCAGCGCTTGAGGCGCGAGCACAGCTGCTGTGGCGGGGTCAGGTCTCCGGCAAATGAGGAGGAACACTGTGTAACCAATATTATTTTCCCCAGTGTCTCATTGCTAGCACTTAACAGTTAGCCACAGACAGCTAGGCTGCCTGCTTAGAACTGTTGCGATTACGTTTCAAAGGGTAGAGATTTGTCACCATTATGAGATTGCATCTCCATACCGGCATACAATTATAAATATACCGTAGATGCTGGAAAATGGAGCTGCATGAACCTATATAACGGGAAAGAGTTTAATATACATAGCATTCTAGATGACATTTCCACAGGCTCGGCTTTGTAGTTTACGCTCAAGCTAGACAAAATAACCCTTCCGTAACATGTTTCAGACCACAGAAATGTAAAAAGATTTGGGTGTGGACTTCTCAGTTAGGCCTAGGTGCTATCCCAAATGAACTGGATTCCCAGACAATTAGAACACATGCTCGTTATTTACAGTTAGCTAATGGATTTCGTAGGAGCCCAGTTGAACTCCATCCGTTGACCCTGGATCTGAAGTCAACAAAAGACTTACTGTAGTTGTGGAGCCGTTCATAGAGTAACCCGTACATCATGTTGATGATACTTGAGTCTCGCCATCACGGTTGACAACTCCATTGTGTCCTCCTCCCAGAGCGCTAAGAACCTTGGCGTGATCCTGGACAACACCCTGTCGTTCTCAACTAACATCAAGGCGGTGGCCCGTTCCTGTAGGTTCATGCTCTACAACATCCGCAGAGTACGACCCTGCCTCACACAGGAAGCGGCGCAGGTCCTAATCCAGGCACTCGTCATCTCCCGTCTGGATTACTGCAACTCGCTGTTGGCTGGGCTCCCTGCCTGTGCCATTAAACCCCTACAACTCATCCAGAACGCCGCAGCCCGTCTGGTGTTCAACCTTCCCAAGTTCTCTCACGTCACCCCGCTCCTCCGCTCTCTCCACTGGCTTCCAGTTGAAGCTCGCATCCGCTACAAGACCATGGTGCTTGCCTACGGAGCTGTGAGGGGAACGGCACCTCAGTACCTCCAGGCTCTGATCAGGCCCTACACCCAAACAAGGGCACTGCGTTCATCCACCTCTGGCCTGCTCGCCTCCCTACCACTGAGGAAGTACAGTTCCCGCTCAGCCCAGTCAAAACTGTTCGCTGCTCTGGCCCCCCAATGGTGGAACAAACTCCCTCACGACGCCAGGACAGCGGAGTCAATCACCACCTTCCGGAGACACCTGAAACCCCACCTCTTTAAGGAATACCTAGGATAGGATAAAGTAATCCCTCTCACCCCCCCTTAAAAGATTTAGATGCACTACTGTTCCACTGGATGTCATAAGGTGAATGCACCAATTTGTAAGTCGCTCTGGATAAGAGCGTCTGCTAAATGACTTAAATGTAGTGCATTTATGTGGTGTATCCCCCCGATTTTACATATTTCGATAGTACACAGTGGTCAATTCTTTGCTTTATTTATTTGCTGAAAAGAAGGGCAGGCCAGTCAACACTAAATAGGACAAAAGGGATATGCTGTTGTCAAAAAATGAATGAAGCATAACCTTGTTGGCTATTTCCGATACACCTTGACAATGAGAGTAACTACAAGCTATCAAATAAACAGCGTATCTACATTACATTCGTCATTGTAGTGCATTCTCCATATGGATCATAGACATGGATCCTAGAAGGCTAAATGAATCACATCATTTAGTTAAAGGAATTTGTTTTTGCCAGCTGTGCAACGGTTAAATCGACGTATGGACTCCAATTGGTTGTCTTGAAAAGAATGCACACAGATGTCCACGGCTTCTGAGGTCAAATTAACGTGGAAATATTTCCCAAATTGGGTTGTGTGTACATTCTGTACTTTTCCATTCTTTAACGTTTCCTGCAAGCTGGGACTCTCGTTTGAAAAAGCTGTGAGAACTAACTGAACTCCAGAGGCAGCATCTGTGTAAGTTGAGATATCTATTGGTCTTCTCTGTAACCTTACATGACAGAGGTTCGAACCCTACGGTATAGCACTTCTCAGCTGGCAGACAACTTAGAAAACACAAGAGCATACTCGTGCCTATGTATGTATGTATGTATGTATGTATGTATGTATGTATGTATGTATGAGATATATATATATATATATATATATATATATATATATATGGAGAGAAACAGATACAAACACTAGTAGCAGAATATTGTGAATATTTTAATGGCAGGCCTGGCTGACGCGACTGAAGTGACTCACCGCGCTGTGACCACACTGGTCTGGAAAGGAGGCTGTTTGTTAAATGCAATATTCGCTTCGAAATTGTGTGATGGGTTTGATTGGTTCTCTAAAGTTTTTTTTCCGTTGTTGTTGTTTTCCCCCTCCAGGGTTGAGACCTCGACTTGTTTGGATTTGAAAATTCAACCGTTGTAAATGGAAGGGTGGCGGCACTTGTGGGCTGCGTGTGGCTGTACATGTGGGTGTTTGAATGAGAAGGACACAGGAGAGCATACCAGTAAAAGCACAGCCCCCGTCGTGAGCCACGCATTGTGCCGACCACATCAAAAGGAGCCATTCTGAAGTCAGTAGGACTATGAGAGCTAGGTGTTAGACAGACTACAGTATCAGGCCCTTTCCTCCTCTCCTCTTTCCAAGAAGCTGACAAACATGAAAAAGATGCCTACTGTATTTGCAGTACTTCTGTTAAAAACACACACACTCACGCTGTCTACCCTTACTTTATCCAGCGGGCATGTTTTCCAGTAAGCATGCCAGTAAACTCCGGCCATCCTGACACAACCGAGCTGATGAACAGCTGTCGCCCATGCTTACTGGGGGTACCTCGGAGCATGCAGAGTACATGATGCGTTGGCCCCTGTGCCAAGTTCAGGCATGCTCAAGCCGTGTCCTCCCTTCATGAATCAGCCAGTGACATTAGAGGTGATCCTGGGACAGTGTGCTGCTGCTGTGCACACAGCAATGCAAACCATTTGGCAGCTAAACATGACCTGAGCAAATAACACAAGAGGGTCACAGGGCGGACATCCATCCTCGTGGGCACGTTTGAGGTGAAGTGACGTGAGGTCGAAAAGGGGTGTCAGCTTATTTTCAGAAATGCTTTATCTTATAGACTGGTATTTAGCTGGTATATACACGTAAAAAGTACATGGTTAAAACATTTTTACATAATAATTACTTTGAGGTATCATTAAATTTTTCATAAACAGGCTCCACTATCAGAAAGTTCATTCATTGAAGTACAGTACCAGAAAATGCATTCCTTAAATTCTTTGACCTTTGAGAATCAAAAAGCTAAAGTTCGGGTTGGCTGCCTTTGGTGCTACTACTGTTGATAGTTTGTGAGTCAACATTCAGGAGTCAGAGGTGACTCGTGCACTTTTTTGGAATGATTTCAACTTTTTTACAAAGAGTTGTAATCATTATTATGAATAATCATTATTCTCAGCTAAGGTGAGTGTGAGTGGAAGGTATGTGGACTAATGAGGGCAGGCTGACAGGAACCTTTTCTGATGAGGCACATGGCATAGCAAGCTGTGTGAATGTTGCACAGTTTTGGTATGTGCAATGTTAGAAGAATGGTTGCGTTTCTTTTTACCTACAGTGCCTTCAGAAAATATTCACACTCCTTGACTTTTTACACATTTTGTTGTGTTACAGCCTGAATTAAAATGAAATACATTTAGATTTGTTATCACTGGCCTACACAAAGTGGAATTATGTTTTTAGAATTATTTTTTAAATTAAAAAAAAAATGAATGCTGAAATGCAGAGTCAATCTATTCCACCCTTTGTTATGGCAACACTAAATAAGTTCAGGAGTAAAAGTCACATAAGTTGCATGGACTCACATGATTTTTGAATTAATACCTCATCTGTTATCTGTTAGGTCCCTCAGTCGAGCAGTGAATATCAAACACAGATTCAACCACAAAGACAAGGGAGGTTTTCCAATGCCTCGCAAAGAAGGGCACCTATTGGTAGATGGGTAAATATATATTATATATTATATATATTACACTTAAAAAGCAGACACTGAATATCCCTTTGAGCATGGTGAAGTTAATAATTACACTTTGGATGGTGTATCAGTCACTACAAAGATATAGGCATCCTTCCTAACTCAGTTGCCGGAGAGGAAGGAAACCGATCAGGGATTTTACCACGAGGCCAATGGTGACTTTAAAACAGTTACAGAGTTTAATAGCTGTGATAGGAGAACTGAGGATGGATCCACAACATTGTAGGTACTCCACAATACTAACATAATTGACATAGTGAAAAGAAGGAAGTCTGTACAGGTAAAAAATATTCCAAAACATGCATGCAACAAAACACTAAAGTAATACTTCAAAAAATGTCCTGAATATTAAGTGTTATGTTTGGGACAAATCCAGTAGAACACATTACTGAGAACCACTCTCCATATTTTCATGCATAGTGTGTGGCTGCATCATTTTATGGTAATGCTTGTAATCGTTAAGGACTGGGGAGTTTTTCAGGATAAAAAGGAAACGGAATGGAGGTAAGCACAGGCAAAATCCTAGAGGAAAAACTGGATCAGTCTGCTTTCCACCAGACACCGGGAGATTAATTCACCTTCCAGCAGGCCAAAAACATGAAAACACAAATATACACTGCAGTTGCTTACCAAGAAGACAGTGAATGTTCCTGAGTGGCCTTAATTACAGTGTTGACATAAATCTGCTTGAAAATATATGGCAAGACCTGAAAATGGTTGTCTAGCAATGATCAACAACCAATTTGACAGAGCTTGAAGAATTATGAAAATAATAATGGTCAAATGTTGTACAATCCAGGTGTGGAAAGTTAGAGACCCAGAAAGACTCACAGCTGCAATTGCTCACAAAATGTGATTCTAACATGCACTGACTCAGGGGGTTGAATAGTTATCCAATGAAGATGTGGTTGTTTTTTTCATTATTCTTTTTTTTTAATACAAATGTTAGAATTTTTCTTCCACTTTGACAGAGTATTTTGTGTAGATCGCTGACAAGATCGTTTATTGCAAGCATAAATTAACTATACTCCTCAAATTTCCAATGATAAAAACCGGGGAAAAAATCCTATATGGTCTGGATATTTTGTCCTATTCTATATTCTTACATTAGAATGATTCTGTTACATCGCCCACTCCTAGGCTTTATATTTAAAGAATGTTATATGCATCACATATGAATTTTAAGAGTAGGAGGTGCGCAAATGTATACAAAAACAAATGTGAGAAGTTTGGCACAATGGACTCAAAGAAGCAGCGGTCAAACATTGAAGAGCAAGCCTCTGAGGTGGGTTCCTACACACTGGAGACCGTTCCCCTCCAAGATAGACAGCATCTGCTAAGCCCTCACAGGAATCCTCTCTCTCACCACTTCTGCTTGGGAGGTGCTGAGTATGCAGCGGTGAAATGAAATAGTCTCGTCTCTTGTTATGAGAGGGGGAAAAGTCCTGGCTTCGGTGTGGTGTGGTAATTTAGACTGAGGACAGATAAGTAGGGAAATCGCTGATGGGGCTCCTCTGCCTTTTCCGAATTTGAGCATAAATTGTCATGCAATTGCACCACAAGAGGGCAGGAGTGAGTTTTGCCATGTATGACTCTCCAACTTGGTTTACACTAAGCATAACACAAATCATCAAATTACCGGTAGTCACATATCCACGTGAATCTCTGCACGTTTTCAAACACTTTCACATCCGCACGTTTGAGAGAGTGTGTAGGAGATTTTTTAGATTTATTTTTTTCCAGTGATGACTAAATGGTGTTTTTTGTGTTCCCCACACCACAAAGAGATGCAAGGTCGTCAAGAAATCAAATTTTTGTGTCACGTGTTTCGTTAGCAACAGGTGTAGACAAACAGTGAAAGGCTTACTTACATGCCCTTATCCAACAACGCAGTTAGAGATTGTTTGTTTAATACCAAATAGAAATAGTGACAGGCGGAATAAATACTCAGTGAATACCAAATAACAATAACATGGCTATATACAGGGAGTACAAGTACTGAGTTGCTGTGCAGGGCTACAAGGTAATTGAGCTATGTAGGGGTAAAGTGACTAAGCAACAGGATAGATGAGACAGAAGCAGCAGCATATGTGGTGAGTGTCAAAGTATACGTGTGTGTGGCAGGTCAAATGACATTTTATTTGTCACGTGTGCCGAATACAACAGTGAAATGCTTACTTATACAAGCCCTTAACCAACAATGCTGTTAAGAACAATACCTAAAGAAATAAAAGTAACAAATAATTAAAGAACAGCGGTAAAATAACAATAGTGAGGCTATACAGAGTAAAATGTGCGGGGGCTAGTCAGGTAATATGTACATGTAGGTAGAGTTATTAAAGTGACTATGCATAGATAATAAACAGAGAGTAGCAGCAGCGTAAAAAAGGGGGGGGCATTGCAAATAGTCTGGGTAGTCATTTGATTAGATGTTCAAGAGTCTTATGGCTTGGGAGTAGAAGATGTCTAGAAGCCTCTTGGACCTTGACTTGGCGCTCTGGTACCGCTTGCCATAAGGTAGCAGAGAGAACAGTCTATGACTAGGGTGGCTGGAGTCTGACCATTTTTAGGGCCTTCCTCTGACACCGCCTGTTATAGAGTTCCTGGATGGCAGGAAGCTTGGCCCCAGTGATGTACTGGGCTGTACCCACTATCCTCTGTAGTGCCTTGCGGTCGGAGGCCGAGCAGTTGCCATACCAGGCAGTGATGCAACAAGTCAGGATGCTCTCGATGGTGCAGCTGTAGAACCTTTTGAGGATCTGAGGACCCATGCCAAATTTTTGCAGTCTCCTGAGGGGGAATATGTTTTGTCGTGCCCTCTTCACAACTTGCTGTGCTTGGACCATGTTAGTTTGTTGGTGATGTGGACACGAAGGAACTTGAAACTCTCAACCTGTTCCACTACAGCCCGTCAATAAGAATGGTGGCATGCTCAGTCCTCCTTTTCCTGTTGCATCCTGCAGCACTGATTCCAAAAAGTTTTGGGACACTGTAAAGGTCCATGGAGAATAAGAGCACCTCCTCCCAGCTGCCCACTGCACTGAGGCTAGGAAACACTGTCACCACAATAATCTAGAATTTCAATAAGCATTTCTCTACGGCTGGCCATGCTTTCCACCTGGCTACCCCTACCAACAGCTCTGCACTACCCGCAGCAACTGGCCCAAGCCCACCCCCCCTGCTTCTCCTTCACCAAAATCCAGATGTTCTGATATAGAGCTGCAAAATCTGGATCCCTACAAATCAGCTGAGCTAGACAATCTGGACCCTCTCTTCCTAAAATTATCCACCGCCATTGTTGCAACCCCTATTACTAGCCTGTTCAACCTCTCTTTTCGTATCGTCTGAGGTTCCTAAAGATTGAAAGCGGCCGTGGTCATCCCCCTCTTCAAAGGGGGAGACACTAGACCCAAACTGTTACAGACCTATATCCATCCTGCCCTACCTTTTTAAAGTCTTCGAAAGCCAAGTTAACAAACAGATCACCGACCATTTCGAATCCCACTGTACCTTCTCCGCTATGCAAACTGGTTTCTGAGCTGGTTACGGGTGCACCTCAGCTATGCTCAAGGTCCTAAACAATCTCATGACCGCCATCGATAAAAGACAGTACTGTGCAGCCGTCTCCATCGACCTGGCCAAGGCTTTCGACTCTGTCAATCACCACATTCTTATCGGCAGACTAAACAACCTTGGTTTCTCTAATGACTGCCTCGCCTGGTTCACCAACTACTTCTCAGATAGAGTTCAGTGTGTCAAATTGGAGGGCCTGTTGTCCGGACCTCTGGCAGTCTCTATGGGGGTGCCACAGGGTTCAATTCTCGGGCCGACTTTTCTCTGTATATATCAGTAATGTCGCTCTTGCTGCGGGTGATTCTCTAATCCTCCTCTACGCAGACAACACCATTCTGTATACTTCTGGCCCTTCTTTGGACACTGTGTTACTTAACCTCAAGACGAGCTTCAATGCCATTCAACTCTCCTTCCGTGGCCTCCAACTGCTCTTAAATGCAAGTTAAACTAAATGCATGCTCTTCAACCGATCGCTGCCCGCACCTGCCCGCCCGTCCAGCATCACAACTCTGGACGGTTCTGACTTAGAATATGCAGACAACTACAAATACCTAGGTGTCTGGCTAGACTGTAAACTCTCCTTCCAGACTCATATTAAGCATCTTCAATCCAAAATTAAATCTAGAATCAGCCTATTTCGCAACAAAGCCTCCTTCACTCATGCTGCCAAACATACCCTCATAAATCTGACTATCCTACCGATCCTTGACTTCAGCAATGTAATTTACAAAATAGCCTTCAACACTCTACTCAGCAAATTGGATGCAGTCTATCACAGTGCCATCCGTTTTGTCACCAAAGCCCCATATACTACCCACCACTGCAACCTGTATGCTCTCGTTAGCTGGTCCTCGCTACATATTCGTCGCCAAACCCACTGGCTCCAGGTCATCTATAAGTCTTTGCTAGGTAAAGCTCCGCCTGATCTCAGCTCACTGGTCACCATAGCAACACCCACCCGTACCACGCGCTCCAGCAGGTATATTCCACTGGCCATCCCCAAAGCAAACACCTCCTTTGGCCACCTTTTCTTCCAATTCTCTGCAGCCAATTACTAGAACTAATTGCAAAAATCACTGAAGTTGGAGACTTATATCTCCCTCACTAACTTTAAGCATCAGCTGTCAGAGCAGCTTACCGATAGCTGCAGCTGTACACAGCCCATCCAACCAACTACCTACCTCGTCCCATATTTGTTTTTCTGCTCTTTTGCACACCAGTATTTCCACTTGTACATCCTCATCTGCACATCTATCACTCCAGTGTTAACTACTAAATTGTAAGTACTTCGCCACTGTGGCCTATTTTATTGCCTTACCTCCTTACTTCATTTGCACACACTGTATACAGATTTTTCTATTATGTTATTGACTGTACGTTTGTTTATCCCATGTGAACTCTGTGTTGTTTTTGTCACACTGCTTTGCTTTATCTTCGCCAGGACGCAGTTGTAAATGAGAACTTGTTCTCAACTGGCCTACCTGGTTAAATAAGAAGGTGAAATGTAAGAAAATGAAAAACATTCTTAAAAGTTTCAGACACTTGCAAATTGAAGGAACGTTTGCGGGTGCACAGTACACTGTTCGGATGCTGGAATAATTGTTGATGAATGTGAGAAGATATCACTTAAAAAAGCAGGTTTCGTTTGACAAATCAGATGAAAATATCATGACTGGTTGTGTTCATGGCACATTAAAAGGTCTGTTTTTACAGTTTTATAATAATAACTTTTAACCCATTACAAACTGGCCTCTGCCTGGGGTCGCCAAACCACTAAGTCCTGAGGGGGAAGCAAGCATTGGCTATCTGAATTTACACTTTAAAAGGAGCTCTGCTGCGAGATGCTAAAATACCATCTGAGGAGCACGCACATGCGTTTTCCGATTAGCAGACCAGGCAGCGTCAGCACACATAATCTGCAGCTGGATGCTTCTCCTTCAGTTGGCTGTACAAATGTTCTGCATTTGGAATCTAGGTTAAAGGTTGTCAAGCTGGGGGAACGTCCATTTTGAAATTGAATAAGCAGCTGTAGTTGTGGTTCCGGTGATCAGTCACAGACGGCTGGAATGCGTCATATTCCCGTAGCCTCCAGCATCCGTGACTTTTCTTAGTTAAAATCCTGTTTAGTCTGTCCTAGGAATGTCCTGCTTATAACTATTGGCGGAGAATATTGATTGCTTCCTTCACTGGTTTGTATTTTGTATGCTGGTTCTCTTCCATAATGTAATTAAGACTCAAAATCAAGAGAATCTTGTTTTGTTATGGAGGACCATGTTAAAGAGTATGGTGATTCTTCCTAGAAAGAACTTAAGCATGATAAAGATAAGGCTTGAGGTATTAATCTACTGTACATGTTTATTTGTGGAATGGTAATTACATCCCCTGAGTTATAATTCCTCTCACAATCCCTGCCCAAAATATATTGGACCCATGGGGGACAAACATCCCCAAATAAGAAACCAAATAAATATCGATAATCACCAGCAACACGGGAAAACATCTATACAGGTGAAGTCGGAAGTTTACATACACTTTAGCCAAATACATTTCAACTCAGTTTCACAATTCCTGACATTTAATCCTAGTAAAAATTCCATATTAGGTCAGTTAGAATCATCACTTTATTTTAAGAATGTGAAATGTCAGAATAATTAGTAGAGAGAATTATTTATTTCAGCTTTTATTCTTTCATCACATTCCCAGTGGGTCAGAAATTTACATGAACCAAATTCTAATAGTGTATTGCCGTTAAGTGTATTGCCGTTAAATTGTTTAACTTGGGTCAAACGTTTTGGGTAGCCTTCCACAAGCTTCCCACAATAAGTTGGGTGAATTTTGGCCCTGACAGAGCTGGTGTAACTGAATTGGGTTTGTAGGCCTCCATGCTCGCACACACTTTTTCAGTTCTGCCCATAAATGTTCTATATGATTGAGGTCGGGGCTTTGTGATGGCCACTCCAATACCTTGACTTTGTTGTCCTTAAGCCATTTTGCTACAACTTTGGAAGTATGCTTGGGGTCATTGTCCATTTGAAAGACCCATGTTGCTTCAATATATCCAAGTAATTTTCCATCCTCATGATGCCATCTATTTTGTGAAGTGCACCAGTCCCTCCAGCAGCAAAGCACCCCCACAACATGATGCTGCCACCCCCGTGCTTCACAGTTGGGATGGTGTTCTTCGGCTTGCAAGCCTCCCCCTTTTTCCTCCAAACATAACGATGGTCATGATGGCCAAACAGTTCCATTTTTGTTTCATCAGACCAGAGGACATTTCTCTAAAAAGTACAATCTTTGTTCCCATGTGCAGTTGCAAACCGTAGTCTGGCTTTTTGATGGAGGTTTTGGAGCAGCGGCTTCTTCCTTGCTGAGTGGCCTTTCAGGTTATGTCAATATAAGACTTGTTTTACTGTGGATATAGATATTTTTGTACCCGTTTCCTCCAGCATCTTCACAAGGTCCTTTGCTGTTGTTCTGGGATTGATTTGCACTTTGACAGAATGTGTCTCTTTCCTTAGCGGTATTTATTTTACCTTTATTTAACTAGGCAAGTCAGTTTAGAACAAATTCTTATTTTCAATGACGGCCTAGGAACGGTGGGGTAACTGCTTTGTTCAGGGGCAGAACGACAGATTTTTACCTTGTACCTCCGGGATTTGATCTTGCAACCTTTCGGTTACCAGTCCAACGCTCTAACCACAGTCCTAATGACGGCTGTGTGTAATCCCATGGTGTTTATACTTGCATACTATTGTTTGTACAAATGAACGTGGTACCTTCAGGCGTTTGGAAATTGCTCCCAAGGATGAACCAGGCTTGTGGAGGTCTACAAAAAAAATGTCTGAGGTCTTGGCTGAATTATTTAGATTTTTCCATGATATCAACGCAAAGAGGCACTGAGTTTGAAGGTAGGCCTTGAAATACATCCACAGGTACACCTCCAATTGAGTCAAATGATGTCAATTAGCCTATCAGAAGCTTCTAAAGCCATGACATCACTTTCTGGAATTTTCCAAGCTGTTTAAAGGCACAGTTAACTTAGTGTATGTAAACTTCTGAGCCACTGGAATTGTGATACAGTGAATTATAAGTGAAATAATCTGTCTGTTAGCAATTGTTAGAAAAATTACTTGTGTCGTGCACAAAGAAGATGTCCTAACAGATTTGCCAAAACTATAGTTTGTTAACAAGAAATTTGGGGAGTGGTTGAAAAATGAGTATTAATGACTCCAACCTAAGTGTATGTAAACCTCCGACTTCAACTGTATAAACATATTTAAAGCCAACTTCTAACACTGACTGAATGACGGTCTGTGGTTCGTGACACAGTCCATCAGTCACATTACCGGTGAAACAACTACTTATATTTGAAATAACCTTTTGACTTGCAGAACCACATTAGTACAGTATGCAGTGGGTCACTTCCTCTGGCTTGTCTCAGACGTCATCAGGCCCAGGCACGACGTGCGGTGCGTGCACCAGCAAAAAGGCAGTAGAAAGCTAGGGGAACCTTCCAGTCTCCAAATGCAGAACTCTGTTCTAGCCCTTTACACCCGTCAATTCCCTTCCCGCCATCTGTAATGAAGCACATGCATATTCTTTCCATATAAAAATCAGTAACCAGTGAGTATTTTTGTTCAATTTGTGTTCGCAACATTATTTCGATATTTCTAGTCTTGAGATAAGGCCACACGTTTGTGGTTAGGCTACAGTGTTATTGCATGTTCCTGCCAGAAACAAAACATTTCTCAGCTTTTCCGTTTATTGGGGGGGGGGGGGTTGTGTTAGCTTTTCAAAAGCTTTCAGCAACACAACATCTGTTTCCTTTCAAATAGTCTCTGTCAGTTACTCTGACCTTATAAATCATATTAGATCACTTTTAGCGCATGGGCATAGGCACAACCCACTGGGGAACCAGGCCCACCCAATAAAATAGAGAAGTTATGTTCCAAATAGGACGTTATGTGTTTTCAATTAAACATGCAAACACCATCAGATAGAATTCATAGCAACCAGTGCACTGCGTTAGTCAGATTTAATGAAATATAACATGACACATGAACTTGACAGGAATTCACTAATAAAAACTAACTGAAAGCCACACCCCCAATAAACCACTCGAATAGGACTGCATTTAGGCATATGTCAATGCATTCTTCATTTAGCAAACAAGACCGCTCATAATCCAGTGCCTTTATCACAGTCAACAACACACCTATATCCACATTTCTGCAGGCCCACCCACCAACACATTTCTGGCTATTTCTGGCTAAATAACAAAAAGTTATTTGACCGTCTTCATAAAGTCCCTGAGCCTTTATCAAACGAATGGATGTTTGGTCCAGGATGTACAGTTCAGTTGAAGTGAGTTTCACTGCCAAGCACTGTAGGAAGCCTTCCCAGTTACCTTTCACCTACTTAGCCTCCACCACGGACATGAGAGGGTTAACTCCTTTTCTTTGTGGTCTGGCCCCAGCTCATGAATTGCCTACTTGCTCCCCAGCAGTTAAATCTGGGCCTTGGGAATTACCATATAATGTAGGCATTCTCTGTGGTGAACTTTCCCCTAATTCTCACACTGCTCCTGCCTCACGGCAGGCCTAAAGAGGAGCACTCCAGGCCAAATTATACAGCACGTTCCCCCTGACTTCCAACACATTGCCAATGACTTCACACAACCGCAATGGGCTTCATTCTATCCCAGCCACATGATTAAGCCGACTCAGAACACTGTCGCAGAAAAAAGCTCTCGCTGTACTTTGATGGATGCGTTTTCTAATAAGCGCTAATATCTACAATCGACACGGAGTGTGTTAATAAGTGCTTCAGTAAATGAAGTACAATCAGTTATTTTTCTTTATGGAGGAAGCAAGACAATGTTTATTCCCAAACTGCATATAATTCAGCCAAATTCTTAACTCTGCAAATGAATATGCAATGTAACATTGAGTTGTTTAATTAAAACCACTGATTTATCTAAATCCCTTTTCTTATCGTATGGGAAATAATGGTAACTTGTGTCATTGCTATATTACGGTCAAGTCACCCCGTAACACATGATCAACAACAAAGAAATCGATGTCAGTGTCAATCACAGGTGACAGGTTTAATACTCATCGCTGCATCCTTTATTAGAAGGTCGGCTAGACCTCTTAATTCCCGTGGATCACGTCACTTCTCCCTTTTTGTTGACAAAGCTCTTGTGCACAAACTTGCAACATTATCTCACTTCTCTGTTAAAGTAGTAAAATACTGGGCACCAAACTCGTTCACAGGGTTGGTTAACTCGAGGTCCTTCGTGTCTCTATCAACCGAGGTAGAACAGCCTTTAGTTAAGGCGAACCATTCAATCTTCAAACCTTGGTGGCGAGGCGGCAGTTTAGAACACTGAAGAGGGTTGAATTCCCTTAGGTTTTGCTTTGATTGTGGTGTTTTATTTGTTTTGTTGAGATGTGGTGTGTCGGTATCTGCTGTGTCCTGTAGTTCATTTTTTTGCTGTTTTATATTGTAAGTTGTTTTTCTCAATTGGTTCCCCTGAATACACACTGAACAAAAACATTTAAAAACTCAACATGTAAAGTTTAGATTTTTTTTAAATCCCAGAAATGTACCATTTGCACAAATAGCATCTCTTAAATGTTGTGCACAAATTTGTTTACATCCCGGTTAGTGAACATTTCTCCTTTGCCAAAATAATCCATCTACCTGACATGTGTGGCATATCAAGAAGCTGATTAAACAGCATGATCCTTACACAGGTGCACCTTGTGCTGGGGACAAGAAAATACCACAATTTGTCACACAACACAGTGCCACAGATGTCGTGAAATTGGCATGCTGACTGGAGCTGCCTCCAATGTAATTTTAGAGAACTTGGCAGTACATCCAACCGGCCTGACAACAGAAGACCACGTGTAACCATGCTAGCCCAGGACCTCCACATTCAGCTTCTTCACCTGCGGGGTCGTCTGAGGGTGTGTGTGTGTGGGGAGGGGGGGATTCAAACTCATTGTGAGGAACAAACTCATTGTGATTAGCTGGGCCTGGCTGCCAAGTAGGTGGGCCGATGCCCTCCAAGGCCCACCCATTGTTGCACCAGTGCCCAGTCATGTGAAATTAATAGATTTGGGCCTAATACATTTATTTCAATTCACTGATTTCCTTATATGAACTGTAACTCAGTCAAATCTGAAATTGTTGCATTTATATTTTTGTTTAGTATACATATATTTTTTAATCAGCCTGTATGGCTTTCCTATCTTGTTTGATGTGAACCACATTCTTTGTTACATCATGATGTGTTCAAAGTGCGTCAATCTATCCCTTGTCATACAGCTGTCTGATTGTCAATTTCTAGTGTACTGACAAGTCTGAACCCCTTTCTGGGTATGGAATGATAGAAACATTATAGATACAGTAGCTTTCTGTTTAACATCCTTATGATCATCAATACATCCTAATGTGTTTGCACAAAAAGCTGTCTTTATCATACAGCAATGTGCAAGGGTTTGCCCGAAAATCTCAATTCTTTACTGTATTCTAAGGGTACTGATGGAAACCAGCTTCATTGTTACATCATGTGCTCCCCTCCCAGTCCTCCTCTAGACAAGAGTGGGGAAGAAACCAGAGAGCAGATCTCCCCCCTCTGCTCAGCCAGCCAATCAGATCAGCCAGCTGGCTGGAGTTGAAGGGCTCTGAAAGTATAAAACTGAAGTGCTCCTCACAGAGAAGTAGGAGCTTGAGATCTAGTAACCAACTGGAAAGGGAAGGGTGCACACTTTGCGTGCCTCTGCAAACCACCGGAGGATAAAACCAACCAAAGAAACCGAGTCAACGAACTAACAAACAAAGGAAAGCAAGCGACAATGAAGACAACACTAGTAACTGTGACTCTGTGCCTGGTCATTCTGATGGCCACCGGCAACCCCTTCGAGAGGAGAGGAGGCTTGGCCGCTGGCGGGAAGGAGAAGAGGGTGCAATATGCGGCGTGGGACGATGTGAACGTGATCGCCCACGGCCTGCTCCAGCTGGGTCAGGGGCTCAAGGAGCATGTGGACAAGACCAAGGGCCAGATGAGGGATATCACTGCCAAGCTGAAGGCCTTCAACGGTACCGTGGCCGACCTGGGCAAGGAGGGTCAGAGGCTGCAGGCGGAGGGCGATGCACTGAAGGCCCGGGCCCGGGGGCTGGAGGACAGGGAAGTCCAGGTACTCAACGTGACGGCCGAGCTGAGGGAGAGGACAGAGGAGATGCAGCAGGAGAGGAAGAGGGTGGATGAGCGGATGAACAAGCTGGAGGAGAAGGTGGATGGCATGCTGCAGGGAGAGGGGCTGCCCGACATGAATGCAGGCAACTACAGCGATGCCCGCATCATTCAGGTAAGGTGGGAATCCAAGACTATTTGGGGATACTTTGTTTTTCTGTTTGAAAAAGCTATAATACAAATTGCGCATTTGATGTGAAAGGAGAGCAAACGACCTGAGAAAGTTACTACTGACAAGACAGACTGAGCTGATTTGCTGCATATCTCCCCCTTCTGTAAGCTTACTTCTCTGCAGTTGCCATTGTATCCAATCATTTCAATTGTATGAAGGCATTACCAATTATTATTTTTTTACAGTAAACAGCCTGGCCTATTCATTCACTGTGCTACATGACAAAACATCACAGAAAAATAGATGAATTGATTAACATCAAGTCATGCTTAATACAGTAAGTTACTAGTAATATACATCAGTCCTGCATAATAGTTTGACAAATTGCCTATTCGCTACCACTACCCATCTTCAGAAAAACAAGTGGAGGGGGGCCGTGTGATGCACTTTGATGGACAAGAACATATGGTCTGGCGTTATTTCCATTGACCCAAAGATATTCAGATTACAGTAAAGAAAGATCTCCAGCAAACCCTTGAGTCACTGGGACTGTACAGAAGGCACGCCAGTGGGTGTGTTACTATTGTGCTGAAGAGCTTGGACTATGTGCAGAGAGAGAACGCAAAATCTTGCCAGACAAAAGGAACTGCACGCCTAATTTTAAAACCGTGATATTTGGAACATGGTCCAATTTAGGAAAATGTCACGCTTGATTTTATAAATGGTTTACAGCTGCAATAGCACCTGAACTCGAAATAATTTATTGTTATGGCCATTTTGGTGGGAGGGATGGAAAACCCCGAGTTATGTAACCAAACCACCCGGTTGGAAAATACAAATACCAGCGTTGATTTTGGACATGTGCTCCGAAGGATATGAGTTGTGTTTTCTGGATATAGTCTAGTAGGTCAATGTGGGCTAGTCATGTTATAAGTAACCTAGGCTACTTACAATTACGTCACAGGAGAAAGACTTACAGGGTACCCTTTCTGTTTTCTTTCAGTGGATGCTGGAAGCTCAGAATAAACGTATTGATGACCTGGTCAACAGAATCCGACTCCAGCAAGATAAACTTGACAAGCAGAACGTGCGCATCAGAACCCTGCAAAACCAGGTGTGGAACACAAGTCCATTTTAAAATGTATCATGATTTATGCGATTGTTTTGTATGAATTATTTAAAGCTTTGTTTTCTTGCTCCCTCAGATTCAGCTAACAAAAGAGAGACCAGCATTCAGGCGTAAACCAGAG